>NW_028290360.1:0-12761 GCF_059628265.1 Tinamus guttatus | reverse complement strand
TGGCGCCAGCGTGGCCCTCCCCCCCCCCGCGGCGGGGCCCAGGCGTCCGGGGGGGGCCCGGGCGTCCGGGAGTGACCCCCCCCCCCTTAACCCCCATTTTGGGGAAGGGGCCCCGGCGTCCGAGCACGTGGTTGGGGGGGGTCCCGGACGCCTGGGCCCTTCTGCCCCATAAGTTGCCCCCCCGCTCAAACAGACACCCCCCCACCCCCCCCAAAAAAAGAAGAACAAATTTGGGGGAAAAATGCGCGGAATGCGGCAACTTCCCCCCGGCGGGGGGAGGGGCGCGCGCGGGGCTTCCTGTGGGGGAGGGGCCCGGGCGCCTGGGCCCCTCCCGGACACCGGGGCCCCTTGTGGTGCTGGGGGGGGGGGCGGGGGGGCTTCTTTTGGGGGGCCCTTCCCGGAATCCGGGGGCTTTTCCAGGAGTTTTGGGGGTCCCTCCCGGACACCGGGGCCCCCCCTGTGACCCCCGGACGCCGGGGCCCCTTGTGGTGCTAGGGGGGCTTCTTTTTGGGGGGCCCTTCCTGGAATCCGGGGGCTTTTCTGGGAATTTTGGGGGTCCCTCCTGGACGCCGGGGCCCCTTGTGTTGGGGGGGGGGGGTTGCATTTTGGGGACCCTTCCTGAATCCGGGGCCTTTTCTAGGAGTTTTGGGGGTCCTCCCGGACACCGGGGCCCCTTGTGGTGCTAGGGGGGCTTCTTTTTGGGGGCCCTTCCCGGAATCCGGGGCCTTTTCCGGGGGTTTTGGGGCTCCCCCGGATGCCGGGGCCCCCCTGGATGACCCCCGCGGTTGTCCCTACAGGCGGCCGAGGTGGCGGCGCTGGTGGGGAAGGAGCGGGGGGGGCTGCTGGTGAACGGGCTGACGCTCGGGGGTCTCCGCTGCTCCGTGATCCGGGACTCGCTGCTGGTCGAGGGGGAGCACAGCATGGACCTGCGCACCAAGGGGCCGCCGGGGGCGCCCACCTACAACGTCACGGCCGCCATCACCAACAAGAGTGAGTGCGGAACACCCGGCAACACCCTGACACCCCCCCGACACCCTGACACCACCCCCTGGGGCATCCTCATACCCTAACACTACCCCTGACCCCCTGATATCCCCTTCCCGGGGTGTCCACCTACAATGTCACGGCCGCCATCACCAACAAGAGTGAGTGCAGAACACCCCCGACACCGCCTGACACCCTAACACCACCCCCAAGGGGACCCCGACACTCTGACCCCCTGATATCCCCTTCCTGGGGTGTCCACCTACAATGTCACGGCCGCCATCACCAACAAGAGTGAGTGCGGAACACCCGGCAACACCCTGACACCCCCCCGACACCCTGACACCACCCCCAAGGGGACCCCGATACCCTGACACCACCCTTACCCCCTGACACCCCGCTCCCAGCGTGCCCACCTACAATGTCACAGCTGCCATCACCAACAAGAGTGAGTGTGGGCAACACCCTGACACTGCCTGACACCACCCCTGACCCCCTAACACCACCCTGACCCCCTGACACCGCCTTCCCGGGGTGCCCACCTACAACGTCACGGCCGCCATCACCAACAAGAGCGAGTGTGGGCGACACCCCGACACCGCCTGACACCACCCCTGACCCCCTAACACCACCCCTCGGGGCACCCCAACACCCTGACACCGCCTGACACCCCTGGGGGCACCCTGATAACCTGACCCCCTGACATTCCCTTCCTGGGGTACCCACCTACAACGTCACGGCCGCCATCACCAACAAGAGTGAGTGCGGAACACCCGGCAACACCCTGACACCCCCCCGACACCCTGACACCACCCCTGGGGCATCCTCATACCCTAACACTACCCCTGACCCCCTGATATCCCCTTCCCGGGGTGTCCACCTACAATGTCACGGCCGCCATCACCAACAAGAGTGAGTGCAGAACACCCCGACACCGCCTGACACCCTAACACCACCCCCAAGGGGACCCCGACACTCTGACCCCCTGATATCCCCTTCCTGGGGTGTCCACCTACAATGTCACGGCCGCCATCACCAACAAGAGTGAGTGCGGAACACCCGGCAACACCCTGACACCCCCCCGACACCCTGACACCACCCCCAAGGGGGACCCCGATACCCTGACACCACCCTTACCCCTGACACCCCGCTCCCAGCGTGCCCACCTACAATGTCACAGCTGCCATCACCAACAAGAGTGAGTGTGGGCAACACCCTGACACTGCCTGACACCACCCCTGACCCCCTAACACCACCCTGACCCCCTGACACCGCCTTCCCGGGGTGCCCACCTACAACGTCACGGCCGCCATCACCAACAAGAGCGAGTGTGGGCGACACCCCGACACCGCCTGACACCACCCCTGACCCCCTAACACCACCCCTCGGGGCACCCCAACACCCTGACACCGCCTGACACCCCTGGGGGCACCCTGATAACCTGACCCCCTGACATTCCCTTCCTGGGGTACCCACCTACAACGTCACGGCCGCCATCACCAACAAGAGTGACTGTAGACAACACCCTGAGACTCCCCAACCCCCTGACACCACCCCTGGGGGGACCCTGACAACCCGACCCCCTTCACACCCCCTTCCCGGGGCGTCCACCTACAACGTCATGGCCGCCATCACCAACAAGAGTGAGTGTGGGACACCCTGACACCCCCTGACACCCGGACACCACCCCTGGGGGCACCCCGACACCCTGACACTGCCCCAACACCCTGACCCCTTCACACCCCCTTCCCGGGGCACCCGCCTACAATGTAACGGCTGCCATCACCAACCACACTGAGTGCAGGGACACCCAACAACACCCTGACACCCCCCAACACCTTGACACTCCCTGGGGCACCCACCTACAATGTCACTGCCACTATCACCAACAAGAGCGATTGCGGAGGACACGTGACAACACCTTGACCCTGACAACACCCTGACACTCCCTTCCAACACTCTGACCCGCTGACGCCTGCCCTGGGGCACCCGCCTACCACGTCACCGCTACTGTCACCGCCAAGACTGAGCGGGGACACCCTGACACCCCCAACACCCTGATACCCCAACACCCTGACAGCCCCTGGGACACCCTGACACCCCAACACCCCCCTGGGGACACCTGAACCCCCCTGATTACCCCCCACCTGGGACACCCTGATCCTTTGGGGACACCCTGACACCCCCAACACCCTGACACCCCCTGGGACACCCTGACACCCCAACACCCCCCTGGGGACACCTGAGCCCCCCTGGGGACACCCCTTGGGGACACCTTGACCCTTTGGGGACACCCTGACACTGCCCAACAGGCCCCCCCGGGTGACCGGACCCCCATAGAGCCCCCCCCCCCGCCCCGCCCCCTTCGGCTGTTGCGGCAGCAGCTGCGCCCGGACGCCTGGGCCCCTCGGGAGGGGGTCCCTGGACACCTGTTGGAGCCAATGGGGGGGGTCCTGGGTGTCACTGGGGGGTGTTGGGGGTGTCAGGGTGTCAATAGGGGGTGTTGGGGGTGTCAGGGTGTCCCTGGGGGTGTCCCTGGGGGTGTTGGGTGTCACTGGGGGTGTCACGGTGTCACCGTGTCCCTTGTCCCCGCAGCCATCGTGCTGGTCATGGGCAAGGAGGGCGTCCATGGCGGGTGTCCCTGGGGGGTGTTGGGAGTTCCGGGTGTCCCTGAGGGTGTCACTGGGGGGTGTTGGGTGTCCCTGGGGTTGTCACCGTGTCACGGTGTCATTGTCACCCTGTCATTGTCACATTGTCACCATAGCCATCGTGCTGGTCATGGGCAAGGAGGGCGTCCACAGCGGGTGTCCCTGGGGGGTGTTGGGTGTCCCTGGGGTTGTCCCCGTGTCACGGTGTCCATTGTCACGGTGTCATTGTCACCTTGTCACGTTGTCCCCGCAGCCATCGTGCTGGTCATGGGCAAGGAGGGCGTCCACGGCGGGTGTCAATGGGGGTGTTGGGTGTCCCTGGGGGTGTCCCTGGGGGGTGTTGGGTGTCCCTGGGGTTGTCCCCGTGTCACGGTGTCATTGTCATGGTGTCATTGTCACATTGTCACGTTGTCCCTTGTCCCCGCAGCCATCGTGCTGGTCATGGGCAAGGAGGGTGTCCACGACGGGTGTCCATGGGGGTGTTGGGTGTCCCTGGGGTTGTCCCCGTGTCACGGTGCCCATTGTCACGGTGTCATTGTCACATTGTCACCGTGTCACGTTGTCCCCGCAGCCATCGTGCTGGTCATGGGCAAGGAGGGCGTCCACGGCGGCTGCGTCAACAAGAAGTGCTACGAGATGGCGGCGCACCTGCGGCGCTCGCAGTACTGAATAAAGGGGCAGCCGCAGCGCGCGTGGCCTCCCTGGGGACAATGGGGACAATGGGGACAGCGGGGGGACGTGGGGACAGCGGGGGGACGTGGGGGGGTGTGGGGACATTGGGGATGTGGGGACATGGGAGGATGGGGGGACACGGAGAGACATTGGGGACGTGGGGGACATGGGGGGACATGGGGACATTGGGGACATGGGGGACGTGGGGACAGGGGAATACGAGGACATGGGGATGTGAGGGGACATGGAGAGACATTGGGGACACGGAGACATGGGGGGACGTGGGGGACGTGGGGATATTGGGGACGTGGGGGACATGGGGGGATGTGGGGGGACAATGGGGACATGGGGGGACAGTGGGGACATGGGACAAGGGGGACATGGAGAGATAGGGGGACACGGAGGGACATTGAGATGCAGAGAGACATTGGGGACAGGGAGAGACGGGGACAGGAGGATGTGGGGACATGGGGGACACAGGGGACACGGGGGACATTGGGGACACAGACATGGGATGTGGGGGACATTAAGGACACAGAGACATGGGGGGGACAGAGGGGACACTGGGGACATGGGGATGTGAGGAGCTGGGGTGACACTGGGGACATGGGGGCCACGCAGAGATGGTGACAGCAGGGACATGGGGACAGGAAGGGAGGTGGCATTGGGATGTGGGGACACGAGGACACAGAGGGACAGGGAGGGATGGGGACGTGGGGACGTGACGAGGGACATGGGGACACGGGGACAGAGAGACATGAAGGGACATGGGGACACGGGGACATGGGGACAGGGAGACAAGGGACATGGGGACATGGGGACAGAGAGACATGAAGGGACGTGGGGACACAGGGACATGGGGACGCAGGGACAGGGGGACATGAAGGGACATGGGGACACAGGGACAGGGAGACATGAAGGGACATGGGGACACGGGGACACGGGGACAGGGGGACAGGGAGACATGAAGGGACATGGGGACCTGCGCCTGGTGGGGGACACGTGGGGCCCGTGCGCCCATAGGGGACACATGGGGACCATGGGGGGGACATGGGGACACCCTGTGCCCATAGGGGACACATGGGGACACGAGGACCATGGGGGGGCCATGGGGACACAGGGACCTGCGCCTGGAGGGGACACATGGGGACACCCTGTGCCCATAGGGGACACATGGGGGCCATGGGGACACATGGGGACACATGGGGACACCCTGTGCCCATAGGGGACACATGGGGACACCCTGTGCCCGTGGGTGACACCCGGGGGCCATGGCGGGGGCCACCTGTGCCACCCGGAGCGGGTGCCCGGACGCCGGGGCCCTCCCGTCACCGTCACCGGCCGCGCCCGGACGCCTGGGCCCGCCCGGGACAAAGTCCGGCCCCGTTGGCGCCACCGGGGGGGGTGGGGGGGGGGGTGACGCCCTTGGGTGCTGCCCGGGGGGGGGGGGGGGCCCGGTGTCCCGGGGGGGGGGAGGGGAGCGGAAGCGGGGGCGGGGCCCGGTGCCCGCCAAGGCCTTATAAGGGCAACGGCGGCGGCGGCGCCGCTTCCTGCCCCCCCCCCCCCACGGTGACTCACCCGGACGCCGGGGCCCCACGCGGGGGGGGGGGAGGGAGGGGCCCCCGCCGCGCGCACGGCCACGCCCAGGGGCCCCGGCGTCCGGGGGGGGTTAACGGGGCCATGGGGGGGTCCCCCCTCCCCCCAGGAGGACCGAGTTGCAGCGCGGCCTCCAGCACGAGGGGCCGCTCTGCCCCCACCCCCCGCTCTATGGTGCCCCCCGCCCGGCAGCCGCGCTGCCCCCCCCGGAGGTTTCACTCTATGGTTTTGCCCCCCCCACCCGCCTCGGCGCGCCGATCCCCCCCCCCCGCTCCCGTTTAGGCCCCGCCCTTTCCGCTTTCCCGCCTAAATCTCGGCCCGCCAATGGGCGGCGCCGCCGCCGCCAGGCCCCGCCCCCCGCCGCGCGCGGGCGCGGTCGGCCCCCGCCCCCCCGAGGCCGCGCCCCCTCGCCGCCAGGCCCCGCCCCCCGCCGCGCGCGGGCCCCGCCCCTCGCCGCCTGGCCCCGCCCCTCGCCGCGCGCGGGCCCCCCCCCCCTCGCAATCCCCGCCCCTCGCCGCCTGGCCCCGCCCCCGGCCGCGCGCGTGCGCAGTGGGGGGGTCGGGGCCGCGCGTGCGCAGTGCGGGGGGGGCCGCGCAGCTCCCCCCCCCCCCCGGAGTCACCTTGGTACCGGCGGCCCCAGCGGAACCGGGACCGCCCCCCCTCCCCCCCCCGCCCGGTACCGGAACCGGCACCGCCCCCTTCCCCCCCCCCCCCCCTCCCCCCGCGATGGCGGCGGCGCCGGCGGCCGAGAAGCCCAAAACGTCGCCCAAGTCCGTGAAGTTCCTGTTCGGGGGCCTGGCCGGGTGAGCGCGGGGACAGCCCGGGACAACCCGGGACAACGGGGACAACCCGGGACAACGGGGACAGCCCAGGGGACAGCGGGACCCAACGGGGACAACCCGGGGGACAACGGGACCCCATGGGGACAACGGGGACAGCGGGACCCAACGGGGACAGCCCGGGGGACAGCGGGACCCCATGGGGACAACGGGGACAGCCCGGGACAACGGGGACAACCCGGGACAACCCGGGGGACAGCGGGACCTCATGGGGACAACGGGGACAGCGCGGGACAACGGGGACAGCCCGGGACAACCCGGGGGACAACGGGACCCCATGGGGACAGCGGGGACAACGGGACCCAACGGGGACAGCCCGGGGGACAGCGGGACCCAACGGGGACAACGGGACCCCCCCAGGGACAGCCCGGGGGACAGCGGGACCCCAGGTCCCCCCATGAGCCCCCCCAGGCTCCCGGGTGGCCCCCCCAGCTCCTTTGGGACCCCCGTAGGGACCCCCCAGACCCCTTGAGCCCCCATAGACCCCATAGACCCCCCAGACCCCCTTAACTCCCATGGACCCCCCTAGAGCCCCCATAGACTCCCATAGAGGCCCCATAGATCCCCCTAGAGACCCCTTTAGCCCCCATAGGCCCCCCTAGAGCCCCCCCAGACCCCCTTAACCCCCATGGACCCCCCCTTAGCCCCCCCATAGACCCCATAGAGCCCCCATAGAGCAGCCATAGACCCTCCTGGGCCACCTGAGCCCCCCCTAGACCCCCCCTAGACCCCCCCAGGCCCCCTTCACTCCCCCTTAGCCCCCCATGGCCCCTATAGACCCCCCTAGACCCCCCCAGGCCCCCCATAGATCCCCATGGATCCCCCTTAGCCCCCCATAGACCCCCCAAAGCCCCCATAGATTCCCCTAGAGCCCCCCCAGAGCCCCTTAACTTCTCCTTAGCCCCCCCATAGCCCCCATAGACCCCCCTAATGTCCCCATAGACCCCCTTAACTCTCCCTTAGACCCACCTAGATCCCTATAGGGCCCCTAGAGCCCCCCCAGACCCCCATAGACCCCCATGGCCCCTATAGACCCCCCCAGAGCCCCCCCAGGCCCCCTTAACTCCTCCTTAGCCCCCCCCATAGACCCCCATAGACCCCCTAGAGCCCCCATAGATCCCCCAGAGCCCCCCCATAGACCCCCTAAACTCCCTTAACTCCTCCTTAGCCCCCATAGACCCCCATAGACCCCCCAGAGTCCCCAGACCCCCTTAACTCCCATGGACCCCCCCATAGACCCCCATAGACCCCCCAGAGCCCCTTAACCCCCCAGACCCCCTAGAGCCCCCATAGATCCCCCAGAGCCCCCCCATAGACCCCCATGGACCCCCCCATAGACTCCCCCCCCATAGTCCCCCCCACAACCCCCCCGATGAACAATCGTTCCCGCAGGATGGGTGCGACGGTGTTCGTACAACCGCTGGACCTGCTCAAGAACCGCATGCAGCTGAGCGGGGAGGGCGCGCGACAGCGCGAGTACCGGTCGAGCCTGCACGCGGCGGGCGCCGTGCTGCGGAGCGAGGGTGTGCGCGGGCTGTACACCGGGTACGGGCTGACAACAACGTGGGGGTGACAACCGCGCGGGGTGACAACGGGACGGGGTGACAACGGGACGGGCGCCGTGCTGCGGAGCGAGGGTGTGCGCGGGCTGTACACCGGGTACGGGGTGACAACAACGTGGGGGTGACAACCGCGCGGGGTGACAACGGGACGGGCGCCGTGCTGCGGAGCGAGGGTGTGCGCGGGCTGTACACCGGGTACGGGGTGACAACCGCGGCGGGGTGACAACCGCGCGGGGTGACAACGGGACGGGCGCCGTGCTGCGGAGCGAGGGTGTGCGCGGGCTGTACACCGGGTACGGGGTGACAACAACGTGGGGGTGACAACCGCGCGGGGTGACAACTGGACAGGGGTGACAACCGCACGGGGGTGACAATGGGATGGGGACAGGGACCACTGTGTGCGCGGGCTGTGCACCGGGTACATGGGGTGACAATGGGACGGGGGTGACAACAACGTGGGGGTGACAACACCATTGGGGTTGGGGCAGTGCAGGGACGGGGACCTGCGTTGTTGTGCTTGTGGGGTGGGTAATGCTCTCATGGGGTGAACAACACCCTGACGGGGTGAACAACACCCCCACGGGGCGGACCCCCCGGCCCCACGTCCGCCTGTTCCCCCGCAGGCTGTCGGCGGGGCTGTTGCGCCAGGCCACCTACACCACGACGCGCCTGGGCATCTACACGGTGTTGCTGGAGCGGCTGACGGGCGCCGACGGGACCCCCCCGTCCTTTGTCACCAAGGCGCTCGTGGGGATGACGGCCGGAGCCACCGGCGCCTTCGTGGGGACGCCGGCCGAGGTGGCCCTGATCCGCATGACGGCTGACGGCAGGTGGGTGGCGCCGTCACCCGGTGGTCGCGGTGTTGTCACGGGGCCGTTGCGGTGTTGTCACGGTGTTGTCGCGGCGTTGTCACGGTGTTGTCGCGGGACCTTCGTGGTGTTGTCATGGGGCTGTCGCGGGGTCATTGCGGTGTTATCGTGGGGCCGTCACGGTGTTGTCGCGGGGCCGTTGCGGTGTTGGCGCGGTGTTGTCACGGTGTTGTCGTGGTGCCGGCGCAGTGTTGTCACGGTGTTGTCGCGGGGCCGTCGCGGTGTTGTCACAGTGTTGTCACAGGGGCCGTCACGGTGTTGTCGTGGTGCTGGCGCAGTGTTGTCACGGTGTTGTCGCGGGGCCGTCACGGTGTTGTCACGGGGGCCGTCACGGTGTTGTCGTGGTGCCGGCGCGGTGTTGTCACGGTGTTGTCGCAGGGCCGTTGCGGTGTTGGTGCAGTGTTGTCGCGGGGCTGTCGCGGTGTTGTCACGGTGTTGTCACGGGACCTTCGCGGTGTTGTCATGGGGCTGTCGCGGGGTCATTGCGGTGTTATCGTGGGGCCATCACGGGGCTGTCGCGGTGTTGTCGCGGTGTTGTCGTGGTGCCGGCGCGGTGTTGTCACGGTGTTGTTGCGGGGCCGTCGCGGTGTTGTCGTCGCGGGGCCGTCACGGTGTTGTCGCGGTGTTGTCACGGTGTTGTCGCAGGGCCGTCACGGTGTTGTCGCGGTGTTGTCACGGTGTTGTCGCGGGGCCGTCGCGGTGTTGTCGCGGTGTTGTCACGGTGTTGTCACGGTGTTGTCGCGGGGCTGTCACGGTGTTGTCGCGGCGTTGTCATGGTGTTGTCGCGGTGTTGTCGCGGTGTTGTCACGGTGTTGTCGCGGGGCCGTCGCGGTGTTGTCACGGTGTTTCGTCACCCTCTCAGGCTGCCCCCCGCCGAGCGCCGCGGGTACCGCAACGTCTTCGATGCCCTCGTGCGCATGGCCCGAGAGGAGGGGGTCGGCACCCTGTGGAGGGTAGGGGACAATGGGGGACAATGGGGACAATGGGGGACATGGGGACAATGGGGGACAATGGGGACAATGGGGGACAATGGGGACACGGGGACAATGGGGACAATGGGGACAATGGGGGACATGGGGAACAATGGGGGACATGGGGACAATGGGGGGACACGGGGGACATGGGGACAATGGGACAGGGAGGACACGGGGACAATGGGGGGACATGGATGGATATGGGGGACGAGAGGGGACATTGGAGACGGGAGGGGAAATGGGGGGGGACATTGGAGGATATTGGGGACATTGACGGACATGGGGGACATTGGGGACACGGGGGGCAATGGGAGGACATGGGGACAATGGGGGACGGGGGGACATGGGGACACAGGGGACAATGTGGGGACATGGGGACAGTGGGAGGACGGGGGGAACATGGGGGACACGGGGACAATGGGGACATGGATGGATATGGGGAATGACAGGGGACATTGGAGATACGGGGGGGACATTGGAGGATATTGGGGACATCGATGGGCATGGAGGGACATTGGGGACGTGGGGTGAGGGGGGGGAACCCCCGGGGGGACACAGGGGGACACGGGGGGCGTTGGGGACACAGGGGGACACAGGGGGGCGTTGGGGTGACACAGGCGCCGCGGGTGACGCGGGTGACGCGGGTGACGCGGGTGACGCGGGTGCCGCGCTGTCCCCGTCCCCAGGGCTGTCTCCCCACCATGGGTCGCGCTGTAGTCGTCAACGCGGCCCAACTGGCCTCGTACTCCCAGGCCAAGCAGTTCCTGCTGGACTCGGGTGAGGGACCCGTGTGGCCCCGTGTGTCCCCATGTCCCCGTGTCCGCGTGTCCTTGTGTCCCCATGTCCCTGTGTGTCCCTGTATCCCCATGTCCCTGTGTCCCCCATCCCCCTGTCCCTATGTCCCTGTGTGTCCCCATGTCCCTGTGTGTCCCTGTGTCCCCATGTCCCTGTGTCCCCCATCCCCCTGTCCCTATGTCCCTGTGTGTCCCCATGTCCCCGGTGTCCCCATGTCTCTGTGTCCCCATGTCCCTTAGTGTCCCCATGTCCCCATGTCTCTGTGTCCCCATGTGTCCCCATGTCCCCATATCCCTGTGTCCCCCATCCCCCTGTCCTTGTGTCCCCCGTGTCCCCTGTGTCCCCTTGTCCCTGTGTCTCTGTGTCCCCATGTCCCTTTGTGTCCCCATATCCCCATGTCCCCCTGTCCCCCAGCCCTGTGTCCCCGTGTCCCCCATCCCCCTGTCCCCATGTGTCCCCGTGTCTCCGTGTCCCCATGTGTCTCCGTGTCTCTCTGTGTCCCCGTGTCCCCGTGTGTCCCCGTGTCCCCCAGTGTCCCCATGTCCCTGTGTGTCCCTGTCCCCCTGTCCCCATGTCCCCTCTCTCCCTGTGTCCCTGTGTGTCCCCCTGCCCCCCTGTCCCTGTGCCCCCCCCCCGCCGCTGCCAGGTCCCAGTGTCCCCGTGTCCCCCCCAGGCCGCTTCCGCGATGACATCCTGTGTCACTTCTGCGCCAGCATGATCAGCGGGCTGGTGACAACGGCCGCCTCCATGCCGGTGGACATCGCCAAGACCCGGTGCGCGCGGGGACACCCTGGGGACACCCTGGGGACAACCTAGTGTCACCCTGGGGACAACCTAGTGCCACCGTGGGGACACCCTGGGGACAAGGGACACCCTGGGGACACCCTGGGGCCATCCTGGGGACAAGGGACACACTGGGGACATCCTAGTGCCACCCTGGGGACAAGGGACACCCTGGGGACACCCTAGGGACACCTCAGGGACACCCTGGGGACACCCTGGGGACAAGGGACACCCTGGGGACACCCTGGGGACACCCTGGGGACACCTCAGTGCCACTCTGGGGACACCCTGGGGACAAGGGACACCCTGGGGACACCCTGGGGACACCCTGGGGACAACCTAGTGCCACCCTGGGGACACCTCAGTGCCACCGTGGGGACACCCTGGGGACACCTCAGTGACACCCCGGGGACACCCTGGGGCCATCCTGGGGACAAGGGACACGCTGGGGACATCCTAGTGCCACCCTGGGGACACCTCAGTGATGCACCGGGGACAAGGGACACCCTGGGGACACCCTAGGGACACCTCAGGGACACCCTGGGGACACCCTGGGGACAAGGGACACCCTGGGGACAACCTAGTGCCACCGTGGGGACACCTCAGTGCCACCCTCAGGACACCTCAGTGACACCCCGGGGACACCCTGGGGACAACCTAGTGTCACCGTGGGGACACCTCAGTGATGCACTGGGGACAAGGGACACCCTGGGGACAACCTAGTGCCACCCTGGGGACACCTCAGTGACACCCCGGGGACACCCTGGGGACACCCTGGGGACAACCTAGTGTCAGCCTGGGGACACCTCAGTGCCACCATGGGGACACCTCAGTGACACCCTGGGAACACCCTGGGGACACCTCAGTGACACCCCGGGGACACCCTGGGGCCATCCTGGGGACAAGGGACATGCTGGGGACATCCTAGGGACACCCTGGAGACACCTCAGTGATGCACCGGGGACAAGGGACACCCTGGGGACACCCTAGGGACACCTCAGGGACACCCTGGGGACACCCTGGGGACAAGGGACACCCT
>NW_028290359.1:0-14880 GCF_059628265.1 Tinamus guttatus | reverse complement strand
GCGTGCGGTGACCCCGCCCACTTTGACACGTACGAGGGCGTGGCCTCTGCAGGGGGTGGGTTGGCCCCGCCCACCCCTCCAGCCCCGCCCCTCCCGGCTTTGGCTCCGCCCCCCTCGCGGCTCTAACTGGGGGGCGGGAAGGGGCCATTGGGGCCCATAGGGCGGCCCCGGGTGGCTCCATGTGGCCCTGGGTGGCCCTGGCGCCCCGTGGGGTGGCCCTGGGTGGCCCTGGCGCCCCGTGGGGTGGCCCTGGGTGGCCCCGGGTCCCCGTGGGGCGGCCCCCCGTCCCCGGTGTCACTTGGAGAGGCGGCTGATGACCCGGATCAGCGCCGCGTTCTCGTCCTTCAGCCGCTGGTTGTCGGCGCGAAGGTCCGAGAGGGCCTGGGGGGGGCGCGGGGGGGGGACACGCGTGAGGGCCCAGGCGTCCGGGCGCTGCCCCCCCCCCCAGCGAGGGGCCCGGGCGTCCGGGCGCTCCGACCTTGAGCTCCTCCTCCAGCTCCGCCGCCTTCCGCTCCAGCGCCCGCCGCTCCTGCGGGACGGGGGGCAGGTGGGGAAGGGGCTGGGAAAACCGGGAATGGGGGCTGGGAAAAACCGGGAATGGGGGCGGGGGGGGGGGGGGGGGGGGAAGGGGGGCCCGGACGCCTGGGCCCCCCCCCCGGGGCACTCACGAATCGCTCCAGCTCCAGCAGCGCCGGCCGCTCCGCGATGCGTTCCTGCCGCTGCGGGGAGAGCGGTGCAGGACGCCGGGGCCCTTCCCGGACGCCGGGGCCCTTCCCGGATGCCGGGGCCCTTCCCGGACACCAGGGCCCCTTCCTGGATGCCGGGGCCCTTCCCGGACACCCGGCCCCCCCCGGACGCCGGGGCCCTCCCCGGACACCCGGACCCTTCCCGGACGCCGGGGCCCTCCCCGGACGCCCAGACCCTTCCCGGACACCGGGGCCCTTCCCGGACACCCGGGCCCCCCCCCCGGACGCCGGGGCCCGTCCCGGACGCCGGGGCCCTTCCCGGACGCCGGGTCCCCCCCGGACGCCGGGCCCCCCCCGGACACCCGGGCCCCCCCCCGGACGCCGGGCCCCCCCCCGGTACCTGCGCCAGCCGCTCCAGCTCCAGGCGCAGCTGCGCCAGCTGCAGCTCCGTCTCCTGCAGCTGCTCCCGGAGCTGCTCGTTCTCCGCCCACAGGAGCGCCGAGAGCTGCGGGGGGCGGGGTCAGAGGCGGGCCCCGCCCCCAGAACACGCCCCGCCCCCCAAACACGCCCCCCCCCCCCCCGTTCTCACCTTCTCGTAGTCGGGGCCGGGGGTCACTGTCGGGCGGGGGGGGGGGCGGCCGGGGGGGGGCGAGGGGGGGTCGCCGGCCCCTCCCCCCCCCGCCCGCCCGCCCCTCCCCCCCGGCCCCTCCCCCCCCGGCCGCTCCGTCCTCGTCGCTGCCCTCGTCCTGGGGGGGAGGAGGGGGAGGATGAGCGGGGGGGCGGGGCCTGAGTGCCTGGCCCCCGCCCCCCCGACCCCGCCCCTTCCACCTCTCCTTGGGGGGGGGCAGAGGGGCCCAGGCGTCCGAGAGGGGGGGAGGAAATGGGGGGGCCCTAGACCTCCCCCCATAGACCCGATAGCCCCGCCCACCCCATAGCCCCGCCCACCGGATAGCCCCGCCCACCGCAGCCCTCCCCCATAGGCCCCAATCACCCCCCCCTCGAGTCCCGCCCCCACCGCGCTCTCCGGGGGTGGAGCCTCCTCCTGGTCCCGCCTCCTCTCGTCCTCTCCGATTGGCCGCTCGGGGCCCCGCCCCTTGCCGGCTGCAGCCAATCGGCTTCTTCTCCGCCTCCCTGGGCTCCGTCGGGGTCACGCCCTGGGGAGGGGGGCGGGGTCAGTGGCGCCCGGGCTCCACCCCCCGCCCCGCCCCCCCGGTACCTGGCGCCAGGATCGGGCCCCGCCCTCCGGCTCCGCCCCCTCCTCCCGGACCGGAAATGACCGGGGGGGGGGGGCGGGGGCACCGTCCGGACCCCGTTAATGCCCCCCGCCCCCCTCCCCGGGGCACCAAAGGGGAAGGGGGCGGAGCCACCACACCCGGGACTCACGTGACGGGGCGGGGCCCTCGCGGGGGGAGGAGCCTCGGGCGGGAGGGGCGGCGCTCCTGGTTCTGCAGGGGGGCGGGGCCAGGCGGCCAGCCCCTCCCCCATCGCCTCATGCTGACCCCCGCCCCTTTCCCGCCAGTCCCGCCCCCGGTAGCCCCGCCCCCTCGAGCCTCCCTCTCCCCTGTAAGCCCCGCCCCTCCCATCGAGCCCCGCCCTCGCCCCAAGCCCCGCCCCCTCCCGCCGGCCCCGCCCACCTGGCGCAGGGCGCTGGCCCCGCCCCGCGCCGGCCCCTCCCAGCGCCGCAGCCGCTCCCGGCGCCGCGCGCGGGCCGCCGCCGCCATGGCCCCGCGCGGCCGCCGTACCGGAAGCGCCGGGGCGGGGCGCCATGGCAACGCGGCGGAAGCGGCGCCGCGGGGGGCGCCGGGAGTTGGAGGCGGCGCCGGGCGCCATGGCAACGGGGCGGGAGGCCGGAAGTGGCGCGCGGGGTCTGCCGGGAGCGGCAGGAAGCTGCAGGGCTCCATGGCAACGCGCGCGGGGGCTGCCGGGAGTTGGAGGCCGCCGCGGCCGCCATGGGCCTGTGCGACGCCGTACCGGAAGTGCCGGGGAAGGGCGCCATGGCAACGGCGCGGGAGGCCGGAAGTGGCGCGCGAGGGGCGCTGGGAGCCGCAGGCCGCGGAGGGGCCTCACGGGAAAACGCGCTGACCCCGCCCCCGACAGACACGTGACGCGGCGCGTGGTGATGACGTCGTTTTATTGCACGTCACTTCCAGCGCCCGCCCACGCGGCCCTTCCCGACGACCTTCTTGCTGCGGGGCGGTGGGGCGGGGCCGGAGCCCCAAAACCCTGAGAAATGGGCCCAAAACCGGCCCGGAAGCCCCCAAAACCCCCAGGATAACCCCAAAACCGGCATGGAAACCCCCAAAACACCCAGAACCCCCCCAAAACCGGCCCGGAAACCCCCAAAAACCCCAGGATAACCCCAAAACCGGCATGGAAACCCCCAAAACACCCAGAACCCCCCCAAAACCGGCCCGGAAAACCCCAAAATAGCTGGAACCCCCCCCCAAACACCTGGAACCACCAAGAAAACACCCGGAGCCACCCAAAAACACCCAAAACTACCCCAAAACACCCGGGACTACCCAGAACACCCGGAAATCCCCCAAAACACCCAGAAAACACCCAGAAAACACTCGGAAACCCCCTAAAGCATCCGGAATCTCCCCCCAAAATGGCCCTGAAAGCCTCCAAAATACCCAGAGCCACCGAAAAACACCTGGAACTACCCAAAAAACAGCCGGAACCACCCAGAAAACACTGGGAACCACCCCAAAACACCTGGGATCACCCAAAAAACACCTGGAACCCCCCAAAGCACCTGGAACCCCCCAAAACCCCTGGACTTGCCCCAATATCCCCCAGGATCCTGGAAAACCCCCCGGATCCTTCCCGGAACCCCCCAAATCCCCCCGGGAGCCCCAAATCCCCCGGGATTCCCCCCAAACCCCACTCACAATTTCTGCGCGTGGCTGATCCGGTTGTAGAGGACGTTGATCTGGGGGGGGAGGGGGGTTGGGGAAGGGGCCCCGGCGTCCGGGCGACCCCCCCGCCCCCCCCCCGAGGGGGCCCCGGCCCCCACCTCGTATTTCTGCCTCCGCAGCTTCTCCATGAGGTCGAACTTCTCCGATTCCAACTGCTGGATCCAGTCGTGGAGCTCCCGGGCCTTGGCCCTGGGGGAGGGAGGGATTCCCAGGGTTATTCCCAGGGTTATTCCCAGGGTTATTCCCAGGGTTGTTCCCAGGGTTATTCCCAGGGTTATTCCCAGGGTTATTCCCAGGGTTATTCCCAGGGTTATTCCCAGGGTTGTTCCCAGGGTTATTCCCGCTATTCCCGGGTTGGGGGGGGGGCGTTCCTGGCATTCCCGGGGTTCTTCCCAGGGTCGCTCCTGGGGTTGTCCCCGTCATTCTGGCTATTCGCATCATTCCCGGTGTTCCCAGGGTTGTTCCGTGGTTTGTTCCCGGGGTTTTCCCTGTCATTCCCACCACTGCTGGCATTCCGGCCATTCCCGCTGCTCCCGGCTCTCCCGCCATTCCTGCTGCTCCCCGGCTTTCCCAGCTTTCCCAGCATTCCCTCCATTCCCGCCTTTCCCGCCGCTCCCAGCGTTCCCGGCTCTCCTGCCATTCCCGCCTCTCCCACCATTCCCGCCATTCCCCGCCATTTCCAGCTCTCCACCGCTCCCGCCATTCCCAGCATTCCCGGCGTTCCCAGCATTCCTGGCTCTCCCGCCGTTCCCGCCATTCCCGCCATTCCCAGCATTCCCGCCGTTCCCCGCCATTCCCGCCGTTCCTGCCGCTCCCGGCATTCCCAGCATTCCCGGCTCTCCCGCCATTCCCGGCTCTCCCGCCATTCCCGGCGTTCCCGCCATTCCCAGCATTCCCGGCGTTCCCGGCTCGCGCTACCGCAGCTCGTCCTCCCGCAGAGCCTCCAGCACCAGCGGCCGCTTCCGCTCGGCCAAAACCCGGAGTTTGGTCTCGCGGCCGGTCTGACGGCGGCCCCCGGCGCTGCTCGGCCTGGGGGGACAATGGGGACAATGGGGACAACGGGGACAATGGGGACATGGGGACAATGGGAGGGACAATGGGGACAATGGGGACAATGGAAGAGAGTGGGGATAATGGGGACATGGGGACAATGGGAGGGACAATGGGGACATGGGGACAATGGGGACATTGGGGACATGGGGACAATGGGGGACAACGGGGACATTGGGGACAATGGGAAGAGAGTGGGGACAATGGGGACATGGGGACAATGGGAGGGACAATGGGGACAATGAGGACAATAGGGACAACGGGGACAATGGGGACAATGGGGATGATGAGGACATGGGGGCATTGGGGACATGGGGGCATTGGAGGACAATGGGACACGGAGACAATGGGGACATTGGGGACAATGAGGACATGGGGACAATGGGGACATGGGGGCATTGGGGACAATGGGGACATTGGGGACAATGGGGACATTGGGGACATGGGGGCATTGGAGGACACAGGGACAATGGGGACATTGAGGACAATGGGGACAATGGGGACATTGGGGGACACGGGGACAAGGGAGGGACATGAGGGACAATGGGGACGTTGGGGGACATTGGGTCCCTGTGGGGCTCCTTGGGGTTTCAATGGGTTTTGGGGATCCCCATGGGTCTCTGTGGGGTCCTGCTGTCCCCACAGTGTCCCCATGTCCCCCCCGTGTCCCCACAGTGTCCCCATGTCCCCGCCATGTCCCCATGTCCCCCCCTGTGTCCCACCTTGGCCAGGTACCCCCCGAAATGGTGCTGTCCCCATGTCCCCCCCATGTCCCCATGTCCCCACCATGTCCCTGCTGTGTCCCCATGTCCCCGCCATGTCCCCGTGTCCCCCCCATGTCCCCCCCCATGTCCCCATGTCCCCCCCCATGTCCCCATGTCCCCCCCATGTCCCCCCCCCGTGTCCCCATGTCCCCGTGTCCCACCTTGGCCAGGTACCCCCCGAAATGGGGCATGTTGGACAGAACTTTCTTCTTCTTGGCGTCGTCCTCCGCCCGTTTCTTGGCCTCCTCCTCCTCCTTGCGGAGCTTCTCCTCCTGGACGGGGACGGGGACGGGGACAGGGACAGGGCTGTCCCCAAGGTGCCCGTGGCCCCAGGGGCCCCCACGATGTCCCCAAGGGCCTCCCCAATGTCCCCAAAGATCCTCCGATGTCCCCCGATGTCCCCAAAGATCCTCTGATGTCCCCTGATGTTCCCAAGGGCCCCTCGATGTCCCCAAGGATCCTCCAATGTCCCCCGATGTCCCCAAAGATCCTCCGATGTCCCCAAGGTCCCCCCCACCGATGGCCTGAAGGGTCCCCCCAATGTCCCCGGTGGGTCCTCGTGTCCCCAATGTCCCCCGATGTCCCCAAAGGCCTCCTCGATGTCCCCAAGGATCCTCTGATGTCCCCTGATGTCCTCAAGGGCCTCCCCAATGTCCTTCTGATGTCCCCAAGCCCCCCCCCACCGATGGCCCAAAGGGTCCCCCAATGTCCCAGGTGGGTCCTGGTGTCCCCAGGAGCCCCCCAATGTCCCGAAGGGCCTCCCCAATGTCCCCAAGGATCCTCTGGTGTCCCCAAGGATCCTCCAATGTCCCCAAGAGGCTTCTTGAGGTCCCCAAGGGGCTCCCCGATGGCCTCAGGATTTCCCAAGGGGATTCCGCTGTCCCCGTGTCCCCTGTTCCCGGATGTCCCCGTGTCCCCCCGCTGTCCCCACGCTGTCCCCGTGTCCCCTGTTCCCGGATGTCCCCATGTCCCCCCGCTGTCCCCGTGTCCCCCCGCTGTCCCCATGTCCCCGTGGCCCCGTCCGGTCACCGCCAGCCGCGCCTGCCGCTCCCGCTCCTTTTCCGTGCGGCTCCGGAGCTGCTCGTTGCGCTCGGCCCCGACGGCGCTCCTGGAACGGGGACAATGGGGACAATGGGGACAATGGGGACATGGGGACATGGGGAGGGAGATGTAGAGGGAACAGGAGGGGGACAGGGCTCTGGGACACCAATGACCCCGCCTGTCCCCCCATGTCCCCAATATCCCCATGTCCCCCCGTGTCCCCATGTCCCCCCATGTCCTCCCATGTCCCCATGTCGCTCCATGTCCCCAATGTCCCCCATGTCTCCCATGTCCCCATGTCCCCCATGTCCCTCCATGTCCCCATCCCCCCGATGTCCCCCGATGTCCCCCAGTGTCCCCACAATTCTGTCCATGAGGGCCACCAGCTCCTCCAATGTCCCCCATGTTCCCCCCGGTGTCCCCCATGTCCCCAATGTCCCCCATGTCCCCAATGTCCCCACAATTCTGTCCATGAGGGCCACCAGCTCCTCCAATGTCCCCCATGTCCCCATGTCCCCCCTGGTGTCCCCCATGTCCCCAATGTCCCCCAATGTCCCCATGTCCCCACAATTCTGTCCATGAGGGCCACCAGCTCCTCCAATGCCCCCCCATGTCCCCCATGTCCCCCATGTCCCCCCATGTCCCAATGTCCCCCCCAATGTCCCCATGTCCCCACAATTCTGTCCATGAGGGCCACCAGCTCCTCCAATGTCCCCCCATGTCCCAATGTCCCCAATGTCCCCATGTCCCCACAATTCTGTCCATGAGGGCCACCAGCTCCTCCTCCTCGCGGCGCCGCTGCTCGAAATGGGCGTCAATCAGAGTCTGCAGCTCCAGCAGGTCCTTCTCCATGCGCTTGCGGTGGATGTCCTGGGACGGGGGACACGGGGACAGCATGGGGACACGGGGACAGTGTGGGGACATGGGGACAGTGTGGGGACATGGGGACAGTGTGGGGACATGGGGACGGGGGGACGGTGTGGGGACACGGGGGGGACACGGGGACAGTGTGGGGACATGGGGACAGTGTGGGGACACGGGGACATGAGGACGGCGTGGGGACACGGGGGGGACACGGGGACAGTGTGGGGACACGGGGGGACACGGGGACAGTGTGGGGACACGGGGACAGTGTGGGGACATGGGGACAGTGTGGGGACACGGGGACGGCGTGGGGACATGGGGACAGTGGGGGGACATGGGGACAGCGTGGGGACATGGGGACAGTGTGGGGACATGGGGACAGTGGGGGGACACGGGGACGGGGACGGGGACACGGGGACGGGGGGGAACGGTGTGGGGACAGTGTGGGGACACGGGGACGGGGGGGGACACGGGGACGGGGGGGACAGTGTGGGGACAGTGTGGGGACACGGGGACAACATGGGGACAACATGGGGACAGAATCGGGATATAGGGACATGGGAGACATTGGGGGTACGGGGGGGACATGGGGGACAGGGTGGGGACACAGGGACAACATGGGGACACAGGGACAACACAGGGACATGGGAGACATTGGGGGCATTGGGGACATGGGGACACCAACACCCTCTCGGTCCCCCCCCCCCATAGCCCCGCCCCCAGCCCCTTAGCCCCGCCCCATCTCCCTACACCCACATTAGCCCCGCCCACACCCTCTAGTCCCGCCCCACGACATACCCCTAACTCCCCCCTTGTGGTTCCTAGCCCCGCCCCATCCCCTTAGCCTCACCCCATCCCTTAGCCCCTCCCACTTTCCCGTCTCATTTAGCCCCGCCCACTTTAGCCCCGCCCACTCACGTCAAAATCGACTTTCTCCCCCTCGGGGATCTTGGGCGGGGCCAACTGGGGCACCACGGGGCTGGGGGGCGGGGTCAGCGCCGGGGGCGGGTCCACGGCCAGGCCACGCCCCCTCCCGCCAAGCCACGCCCCCTGCGGCGCTCACCGCGGCCTGGGACGCTCCTCCTCTGGGGAGGAGATGGGGGGGGGTTATAGGGGATATAGGGGATATAGGGGGGATAGGATAGATATAGGGGGATATAGGGGGTATAGGGGGGATAGGATAGATATAGGGGGATATAGGGGGTATGGGGGTATAGGGGATTTATAGGGGATCTAGGAGGATATAGGGGGCTATAGGGGATATGGGGGAGCTATAGGGGGTTGGGGGGGGGGGATCCTACCTGGCTCCTCCAGCGGCTTCGGAGGCTCCGGAGCTGGGGGGGGGGGGGTCAGGCTCGACCCCCCCCTCCCATATAGGGGAGCCCCCACATAGGGGAGCCCCCCCTCACATAGGGGTTCCAAGGGGTGGGGAGTCTCTATGGGGGGGATTTTGGGGCAGTTTCTGGGGTTTTTGGGTGGGTCCCAGGGCGTGGGGGGGGCTCCAAGGGGTGGGGGGGGGCAGGATTGGGGTCAGATCCCGGATTTGGGGGCTCAAGTGGGGGGGTCTGGGTGTTTTGGGGGGGATCTTGTGGTTTTGGGGGGTTTCAGGTTCTTGGGGGGGGGCGTGGGGGTTTCAGGGCGTTTTGGGGGGTGGTCGGGGTGTTTTGGGGGGTTTCGGGGTGTTTTGGGGGGTTTCAGGGCGTTTTGGGGTATTGGTGGGTTTGGGGGGGGTTCAAGGCATTGGGGGTTTTTCTCAGGGTGTTTTGGGGCAGTTTGGGGGGGTTCGAGGTGTTTTGGGGGGATTCATGGCATTTTGGGGTACCGGCGGATTTGGGGGGGTGTTCAAGGCATTGGGGGTCTTTCCCAGGGGGTTTTGGGGCAGTTTGGGGGGTTCGAGGTGTTTTGGGGGGTCTTTGGGGTGTTCCTGGGGTTTGGGGGGTCTCTCCCACCTTCATCCTCCTCCTCCTCCTGGGGCGGCTCCTCCTCTGTGGGACACGGGGTGGGGGGGGGTCAATGACGGGATCCCCCCCCCGGGTTAATCACCCAGAGCCGCTAATTGCAGGTTAATTAACACTCCCCTCCCCCCCGTTATCAGCGGGTTAATTAGAACCACAAAGACACCCCGGGTGGGGGCACAAGCCCCTGCGAGGGGGTTAATTGGGGGGGGGTAATTGGGGCGGGGTTAATTAGGCTTGATTGGGGGGTGGGTTGTTCCTTAAGGGGTATCATTAGAGGGGGTTAATTAAAGGGTCAGTGGAGGGGGGTCATTAGGGTTAACTGGGGTGTTAATTAGGGCTGACTGAAGGGGTTCATTGGGGGTTAAGTATAGGGTTAATTAAGGGGGTTAATGAGGGGTCCCAATTAGGGGTCCCCTTCGTTCACTCACCTTCCTGCTGCTCCCTGGGGGGGAAGGAGAGAAGGGGGGGGGGGGGGGTCAGACCAGGCCGGGATTGGGGGGGGGGGGGGGCAGTTTGGGGGCAAATCCCAGGATGGGGGCAATGGGGGGGGGGATCCCCATATGGAGCCTATGGGGGCCCCGGCGTCCGGGGGGGGGGCGGGGGGGGTCACTCACTCCTCGTACTCCTCTTCGGCCTCGGACATGGCGGCGGCTGGTGGCACCTGGGGGGGGGAGATATAGGGGGCACCCCCTATAGCTCCCCCCATAGCCCCCTATGGGCTCTTGTAGCCCCTCGTTGCTCCCCATAGATCTCCATGGCCCCCTATAATCCCCATAGACCTTCATAGCCTCCTTCTTCCTATACCCCTCTATAGCCCCCATAGGCTCTATAGAGCACCCTCTATAGCCCCCATAGGCTCTGTCTCCCTTATAGCCCCCATAGCCCCTTATAGACACCCCATCTTGCCCCCTATAGACCCCACAGCCCCCTATAGACCCCTAAAACCCCGATGTCCCCTATAGCCCCATCGACCCCCATCTTCCTTAGAGCCCCCCTATAGCCCCCATCGACCCCCATCTTCCTTAGAGCCCCCTATAGCCCCCATCGACCCCCATCTTCCTTAGAGCCCCCTATAGATCCCATCGACCCCATCTTCCTTAGAGCCCCCTATAGCCCCCATCGACCCCCTCTTCCTTAGAGCCCCCTATAGATCCCATCTCCCCTATAGCCCCCCCCACGCCCCCCATCTCCCCTATAGCCCCTATAGCCCCATAACCGCCCCCCCCGGCACCGGCGGCTCCACGGGGACCCTGAACCGCGACCCCCTCCCCCCCCGCCGGGGTCCCCTTTATGGGGGTCCGTCCCGCCCCCTCCCCCCCCCCCCCGGAGTGACGCATCCCCCCCCCGCCCCCCCCCGCGCTCATTGTTCCCAAAATGCCACCAAATGTCACCGTCACCCGACACCCCGCAGCTGTCGGGGCTTAAAACGGGGGACCGGGGGGGGGGGGGGGGCCCGGACGCCTGGGCCCTTTGGGGACATCAGGGCCCCCGGACGCCTGGGCCCCTCTCCCCCCACCCCCCCCCGGACGCCTGGGCCCTTCCAGCTTCGGGGCGGGGGGGGGGGAACAAAAGCCCCGGGGGGGAGGGGCCCGGATGCCTGGGCCCTATTCCTGTCCTTTGATGTCACCCCTGTCCCCGGCACCTGTTGGGGACATTGGGGACATTCCTGCCCTTTGTTCCAGGAGAACAATGGGGAGGGGGACACGGGGACAAGGACGTGACCCCCCCCCCCCCCCCCTTCCAAATACAATAGCGACTCAGAGCGCTTTTTTGTTGTTGTTTTTTTTTTTTTCTTTATTTTGGTTAAAAAAGGGCAGTTTTGCACCAAAATTGACAATAGCACCAGCCCCCCCCCCCCAATAGCACCAACCCCCCCCCCCCGGGGCAGGGGGAATCCGGGAGGGGCCCAGGAGTCCTGGTGGGGGGAGGGGGGAGTAACGTGTGTCCCTTGAATAAAAATGTAAGAAAATGCCCCCAAAAAAGGTAGAAAACGGCGTAGGAAAAGGGCAAATCGCTGAGTAAGAAAACGGGAATAAAAACACCCAAAAAGGTAAAAAAAAAAAAAAAAACGCTTCCCGCCCAAAAAGGTAAGAAACGTTGGGGGGGGGTCTCAGGGGGTGGGGCGGGGCGGCGGGGGCGTGTCCGGCGGCGGGGGGCGGAGCCTCTCGAGGCGCACGCGCAGCTCCGCCCGCAGGCGGCAGCCCCGCCCACAGCCCGCGCAGTCGTGCAGGGCCACGCGGAGGGCGGGGCCCGGCGGGGGGGCGGGGCGGCGGCGGCGGCGCCGCGGGGGGCGGGAGGCGGGGCGCCGCCGACGCCCCGCCCCCTGGGCGCGCCGGCCCCGCCCCCGCAGCCGCCCCTCCGTCTCCCGCAGGCGGTACCGGGAGGGCGGGGGCGGGGACGGCTCCGAGGGGGGCGGGGGCGGGCGAGGCTCCGCCCCCAACGGGCTCCGCTGCCGGAAGGCGCCTTCGCCCCGCCTGTGGGCGGGGAAAGGGGCGGGCTCAGAGGGGGCGCAGGCTCCTCCCCGTTTTCCCCCTTCAGCACCTTGGACAGCGCCCGGTGCTGCCGGAGGCTCCACCCCCTCCCTGCGCCGGGAAAACCCCGCCCTCCTGGAGCCCCGCCCCCTCGTGTACGCCCCGCCCCCAGGGAAGCCCCGCCCCACGTACTCCACGAGTTCATTATCCTCAAACGCCCCCTCCCTGTGGGAGCCCCGCCCCCACCAAGCACCGCCCCTTTGAGGCCCCGCCCCCCCGAGGCCCCGCCCACCTCATGCACGTCCCACACTCCCAATGCTCCTTGTTGTCCCCGAACGCCCCCTCCCCTCAACGCCCCCCAGACCCCGCCCCCGAGGCCCCGCCCCCAGGCCCCGCCCCCCGAGGCCCCGCCCACCTCTCGCACGTGCGGCACTCGCAGCGCTCGTTGTTGTCCCCGAATGCCCCCTCCCCCAAACCCTCCCCCCAGACCCCGCCCCCGAGGCCCCGCCCCCAGGAGGCCCCGCCCCCGAGGCCCCGCCCACCTCTCGCACGTGCGGCACTCGCAGCGCTCGTTGTTGTCCCCGAACGCCCCCTCCCCCCAACCCCGCCCCCTGAGGCCCCGCCCCCCGAGGCCCCGCCCCCAGGCCCCGCCCACCTCTCGCACGTGCGGCACTCGCAGCGCTCGTTGTTGTCCCCGAACGCCCCCTCCCCCCAACCCCGCCCCCTGAGGCCCCGCCCCCCCGAGGCCCCGCCCACCTCTCGCACGTGCGGCACTCGCAGCGCTCGTTGTTGTCCCCGAACGCCCCCTCCCCGTAGTAGCAGGTGATCTCGTCCTGGGGCTCGATGTCCCGCAGCGCCCGCACGCACGCGCCCCGCCCCTCGGCCGCCACCAGCTGGGCGGGGCCCCGACAGGGGGCGTGTCCCGGGGGCGGTCCCACCCCCCGGACACGCCCCCTATTGGGGCCACGCCCCCTATTGGGGACACAGCCCCCTGGGGACACGCACCCCTATTGGGGACACCCTGGCCCTTAAGGACCCCACTGGGGACACGCCCCATGAGAGGCTCCTCCCCTGGACACGCCCCCTGTTCGGGACACGCCCCCTATTGGGGACACGCCCCCTATTGGGGACACAGACCCCCGGGGACACGCACCCCTATTGGGGACACCCTGGCCCTCGAACACCCCACTGGGGACACGCCCCCTGGGACGCTCCGCCCCCTCCCCAGGACACGCCCCCTTGGGGAAATCCCTCCCTGAGACCCTCCTCTGATCGGGGACACCCCCCCCCCCCGGGACACTCCCCTATTGGGGACACGCCCCCTTGGGCGGCCCCATCCCCTGGGGACACGCCCCAGGCCCCGCCCCCGGCAGGCCCCGCCCCCGGCTGGCCCCGCCCCCGGCTGGCCCCGCCCCTCACCTTGCAGTTGGGCCGGCAGTCTGGGGTGTCACCGTGGGGGGAAGGGGGGGGGGGGTCAACGTTGGGGACAACAGGGGGTCCCTGGTGTCCCCTTCCCCCCAGTGTCCCCAATGTGTCCTGGGTCCTCCCCCATGTCCCCCCCATGTCCCTGTGTCCCCCATGTCCCCCCCATGTCCCCTGTGACCCCCCCATGTCCCCAGTGTGTCCTGGGTGCTCCCCCATGTCCCCCCCATGTCCCTGTGTCCCCCATGTCCCCCCCCATGTCCCCCATGTCCCCTCACGCCGCCACGTCCTCTTGTCCCCGTCTCCTGTGCCCTTCTATCCTCCATGTCCCCGTGTCCCCCGTCCCCCCATGTCCCCTTTTCCCATCTCCCCATCCCCACGTCCCTGTGTCCCCTCATGTCCCCTGTCCCATGTCCCCCCATCCCCATGTCCTCCTATTCTCCATGTCCCCATGTCCCCTGTCCCCGTGTCCCCCTATCCTCCATGTCCCTGTGTCCCCTCGTGTGCCCCTGTCCCCATGTCCCCCCGTCCCCCTATGTCCCCTTGTCCCCATCTCCATGTCCCTGTGTCCCCCATGCCAATGTTCCTCTATCCTCCATGTCCCCAGTCCCTGTGTCCCCAATGTGTCCTCCCTGTCCCTGTGTCCCCCTATGCCCCATGTCCCCCCTGTCCCCCCATGTCCCCCCACGTCCCCCCATGTCCCCCCTGTCCCCCCATGTCCCCCCTGTCCCCATGTCCCCCCATGTCCCCCCTGTCCCCTCATGTCCCCCATGTCCCCCTGTCCTCCCGTCCCCGTCCCCACCGTGGTTGACGAAGGCCGCGGGGCCCAGGCAGAGCTGCGGCCGCCGCCGCCGCGTGGAGTAGACGACGCTGAAGTCGTTGCGGCCGCGACGCAGGAGCCCCCGGGGGGGCAGCTCGGCCGCGCAGCCCTGCAGCGGCTCCAGGCGCTCGTGCTTGCGCCTGCGGGCCCAGGCGTCCGGGAGCCGTGAGGATCCTCAGGGACCTGAACGTCCCTCCATGTCCCCAGGGTCCCCATGGGACCCCCCATGTCCCCCTGAGATCCCCCGTGTCCCCATGGGATCCCCCGTGTCCCCCCGTGTCCCCATGGGATCCCCCGTGTCCCTCCATGTCCCCATGAGATCCCTGCAGCGGCTCCAGGCGCTCGTGCTTGCGCCTGCGGGCCCAGGCGTCCGGGGACCCCGGGAGCCGTGAGGATCCGCAGGGACCGGAATGTCCCCCGTGTCCCCAGGGTCCCCATGGGATCCCCCGTGTCCCCCTGAGATCCCCCGTGTCCCCATGAGATCCCCTGTGTCCCCAGGGTCCCCGTGAGGCTCCTCAGGGACCTGAATGTCCCCCCGTGTCCCCCCATGTCCCCAGGGTCCCCGTGAGGCTCCTCATGTACCTGAATGTCCCCCGTGTCCCCTCATGTCCCCAAGAGATCCCCCGTGTCCCCCCCATGTCCCTGTGAGGCTCCTCAGGGACCTGAACGTCCCCCATGTCCCCCCATGTCCCCATGAGATCCCCCATGTCCCCAGTGCCCTCCCATATCCCCCCATCTCCCTGTGTGTCCCCCATGTCCCCCCATGTCCCCAGGTCCCCATGAGATCTCCGCACGTCCCTGCATGTCCCTGTAGGTCTCCTGATGTCCCTCCAGGTCCCCAACTGCCCCCATATCTCCCCCTGTTCCCAAGTCCCTTCGTGTC
>NW_028290358.1:0-11818 GCF_059628265.1 Tinamus guttatus | reverse complement strand
AGTCAGGGGATGGATGAAGCGGAGAGCCCCGTTTGGAGTGAGGCTGCAAAGGGCATGCCAAAGGAAGTGTTTTGCTGTGCCAAGACTCGTGCTGCGCACGCTTTGTGGTTGGAGTGAGAAACAGGTTCCTTGGTGTTTTCTGCGAAACGCTTTAGCAGCCCGTTGGTGCTAGTATGGAGTCAGGGGATGGATGAAGCGGAGAGCCCCGTTTGGAGTGAGGCTGCAAAGGGCATGCCAAAGGAAGTGTTTTGCTGTGCCAAGACTCGTGCTGCGCACACTTTGTGGTTGGAGTGAGAAACAGGTTCCTTGGTGTTTTCTGCGAAACGCTTTAGTAGCCCGTTGGTGCTAGTATGGAGTCAGGGGATGGATGAAGCGGAGAGCCCCGTTTGGAGTGAGGCTGCAAAGGGCATGCCAAAGGAAGTGTTTTGCTGTGCCAAGACTCGTGCTGCGCACACTTTGTGGTTGGAGTGAGAAACAGGTTCCTTGGTGTTTTCTGCGAAACGCTTTAGCAGCCCGTTGGTGCTAGTATGGAGTCAGGGGATGGATGAAGCGGAGAGCCCCGTTTGGAGTGAGGCTGCAAAGGGCATGCCAAAGGAAGTGTTTTGCTGTGCCAAGACTCGTGCTGCGCACGCTTTGTGGTTGGAGTGAGAAACTGGTTCCTTGGTGTTTTCTGCGAAACGCTTTAGCAGCCCGTTGGTGCTAGTATGGAGTCAGGGGATGGATGAAGCGGAGAGCCCCGTTTGGAGTGAGGCTGCAAAGGGCATGCCAAAGGAAGTGTTTTGCTGTGCCAAGACTCGTGCTGCGCACACTTTGTGGTTGGAGTGAGAAACAGGTTCCTTGGTGTTTTCTGCGAAACGCTTTAGCAGCCCGTTGGTGCTAGTATGGAGTCAGGGGATGGATGAAGCGGAGAGCCCCGTTTGGAGTGAGGCTGCAAAGGGCATGCCAAGAGAAGTGTTTTGCTGTGCCAAGACTCGTGCTGCGCACGCTTTGTGGTTGGAGTGAGAAACTGGTTCCTTGGTGTTTTCTGCGAAACGCTTTAGCAGCCCGTTGGTGCTAGTATGGAGTCAGGGGATGGATGAAGCGGAGAGCCCCGTTTGGAGTGAGGCTGCAAAGGGCATGCCAAAGGAAGTGTTTTGCTGTGCCAAGACTCGTGCTGCGCACACTTTGTGGTTGGAGTGAGAAACAGGTTCCTTGGTGTTTTCTGCGAAACGCTTTAGCAGCCCGTTGGTGCTAGTATGGAGTCAGGGGATGGATGAAGCGGAGAGCCCCGTTTGGAGTGAGGCTGCAAAGGGCATGCCAAAGGAAGTGTTTTGCTGTGCCAAGACTCGTGCTGCGCACGCTTTGTGGTTGGAGTGAGAAACAGGTTCCTTGGTGTTTTCTGCGAAACGCTTTAGCAGCCCGTTGGTGCTAGTATGGAGTCAGGGGATGGATGAAGCGGAGAGCCCCGTTTGGAGTGAGGCTGCAAAGGGCATGCCAAAGGAAGTGTTTTCCTGTGCCAAGACTCGTGCTGCGCACACTTTGTGGTTGGAGTGAGAAACAGGTTCCTTGGTGTTTTCTGCGAAACGCTTTAGCAGCCCGTTGGTGCTAGTATGGAGTCAGGGGATGGATGAAGCGGAGAGCCCCGTTTGGAGTGAGGCTGCAAAGGGCATGCCAAAGGAAGTGTTTTGCTGTGCCAAGACTCGTGCTGCGCACGCTTTGTGCTTGGAGTGAGAAACAGGTTCCTTGGTGTTTTCTGCGAAACGCTTTAGCAGCCCGTTGGTGCTAGTATGGAGTCAGGGGATGGATGAAGCGGAGAGCCCCGTTTGGAGTGAGGCTGCAAAGGGCATGCCAAAGGAAGTGTTTTGCTGTGCCAAGACTCGTGCTGCGCACGCTTTGTGCTTGGAGTGAGAAACAGGTTCCTTGGTGTTTTCTGCGAAACGCTTTAGCAGCCCGTTGGTGCTAGCATGGAGTCAGGGGATGGATGAAGCGGAGAGCCCCGTTTGGAGTGAGGCTGCAAAGGGCATGCCAAAGGAAGTGTTTTGCTGTGCCAAGACTCGTGCTGCGCACGCTTTGTGCTTGGAGTGAGAAACAGGTTCCTTGGTGTTTTCTGCGAAACGCAGAACGCAGCCCGTTGGTGCTAGTATGGAGTCAGGGGATGGATGAAGCGGAGAGCCCCGTTTGGAGTGAGGCTGCAAAGGGCATGCCAAAGGAAGTGTTTTGCTGTGCCAAGACTCGTGCTGCGCACGCTTTGTGCTTGGAGTGAGAAACAGGTTCCTTGGTGTTTTCTGCGAAACGCTTTAGCAGCCCGTTGGTGCTAGTATGGAGTCAGGGGATGGATGAAGCGGAGAGCCCCGTTTGGAGTGAGGCTGCAAAGGGCATGCCAAAGGAAGTGTTTTGCTGTGCCAAGACTCGTGCTGCGCACGCTTTGTGCTTGGAGTGAGAAACAGGTTCCTTGGTGTTTTCTGCGAAACGCTTTAGCAGCCCGTTGGTGCTAGTATGGAGTCAGGGGATGGATGAAGCGGAGAGCCCCGTTTGGAGTGAGGCTGCAAAGGGCATGCCAAAGGAAGTGTTTTGCTGTGCCAAGACTCGTGCTGCGCACGCTTTGTGCTTGGAGTGAGAAACAGGTTCCTTGGTGTTTTCTGCGAAACGCTTTAGCAGCCCGTTGGTGCTAGTATGGAGTCAGGGGATGGATGAAGCGGAGAGCCCCGTTTGGAGTGAGGCTGCAAAGGGCATGCCAAAGGAAGTGTTTTGCTGTGCCAAGACTCGTGCTGCGCACGCTTTGTGCTTGGAGTGAGAAACAGGTTCCTTGGTGTTTTCTGCGAAACGCTTTAGCAGCCCGTTGGTGCTAGTATGGAGTCAGGGGATGGATGAAGCGGAGAGCCCCGTTTGGAGTGAGGCTGCAAAGGGCATGCCAAAGGAAGTGTTTTGCTGTGCCAAGACTCGTGCTGCGCACGCTTTGTGCTTGGAGTGAGAAACAGGTTCCTTGGTGTTTTCTGCGAAACGCTTTAGCAGCCCGTTGGTGCTAGTATGGAGTCAGGGGATGGATGAAGCGGAGAGCCCCGTTTGGAGTGAGGCTGCAAAGGGCATGCCAAAGGAAGTGTTTTGCTGTGCCAAGACTCGTGCTGCGCACGCTTTGTGCTTGGAGTGAGAAACAGGTTCCTTGGTGTTTTCTGCGAAACGCTTTAGCAGCCCGTTGGTGCTAGTATGGAGTCAGGGGATGGATGAAGCGGAGAGCCCCGTTTGGAGTGAGGCTGCAAAGGGCATGCCAAGAGAAGTGTTTTGCTGTGCCAAGACTCGTGCTGCGCACGCTTTGTGGTTGGAGTGAGAAACAGGTTCCTTGGTGTTTTCTGCGAAACGCAGAAACGCAGCCCGTTGGTGCTAGTATGGAGTCAGGGGATGGATGAAGCGGAGAGCCCCGTTTGGAGTGAGGCTGCAAAGGGCATGCCAAAGGAAGTGTTTTGCTGTGCCAAGACTCGTGCTGCGCACACTTTGTGGTTGGAGTGAGAAACAGGTTCCTTGGTGTTTTCTGCGAAACGCTTTAGCAGCCCGTTGGTGCTAGTATGGAGTCAGGGGATGGATGAAGCGGAGAGCCCCGTTTGGAGTGAGGCTGCAAAGGGCATGCCAAAGGAAGTGTTTTGCTGTGCCAAGACTCGTGCTGCGCACGCTTTGTGGTTGGAGTGAGAAACAGGTTCCTTGGTGTTTTCTGCGAAACGCAGAAACGCAGCCCGTTGGTGCTAGTATGGAGTCAGGGGATGGATGAAGCGGAGAGCCCCGTTTGGAGTGAGGCTGCAAAGGGCATGCCAAAGGAAGTGTTTTGCTGTGCCAAGACTCGTGCTGCGCACACTTTGTGGTTGGAGTGAGAAACAGGTTCCTTGGTGTTTTCTGCGAAACGCTTTAGCAGCCCGTTGGTGCTAGTATGGAGTCAGGGGATGGATGAAGCGGAGAGCCCCGTTTGGAGTGAGGCTGCAAAGGGCATGCCAAAGGAAGTGTTTTGCTGTGCCAAGACTCGTGCTGCGCACACTTTGTGGTTGGAGTGAGAAACAGGTTCCTTGGTGTTTTCTGCGAAACGCTTTAGCAGCCCGTTGGTGCTAGTATGGAGTCAGGGGATGGATGAAGCGGAGAGCCCCGTTTGGAGTGAGGCTGCAAAGGGCATGCCAAAGGAAGTGTTTTGCTGTGCCAAGACTCGTGCTGCGCACGCTTTGTGCTTGGAGTGAGAAACAGGTTCCTTGGTGTTTTCTGCGAAACGCTTTAGCAGCCCGTTGGTGCTAGTATGGAGTCAGGGGATGGATGAAGCGGAGAGCCCCGTTTGGAGTGAGGCTGCAAAGGGCATGCCAAAGGAAGTGTTTTGCTGTGCCAAGACTCGTGCTGCGCACGCTTTGTGGTTGGAGTGAGAAACTGGTTCCTTGGTGTTTTCTGCGAAACGCTTTAGCAGCCCGTTGGTGCTAGTATGGAGTCAGGGGATGGATGAAGCGGAGAGCCCCGTTTGGAGTGAGGCTGCAAAGGGCATGCCAAAGGAAGTGTTTTGCTGTGCCAAGACTCGTGCTGCGCACACTTTGTGGTTGGAGTGAGAAACAGGTTCCTTGGTGTTTTCTGCGAAACGCTTTAGCAGCCCGTTGGTGCTAGTATGGAGTCAGGGGATGGATGAAGCGGAGAGCCCCGTTTGGAGTGAGGCTGCAAAGGGCATGCCAAGAGAAGTGTTTTGCTGTGCCAAGACTCGTGCTGCGCACGCTTTGTGGTTGGAGTGAGAAACTGGTTCCTTGGTGTTTTCTGCGAAACGCTTTAGCAGCCCGTTGGTGCTAGTATGGAGTCAGGGGATGGATGAAGCGGAGAGCCCCGTTTGGAGTGAGGCTGCAAAGGGCATGCCAAAGGAAGTGTTTTGCTGTGCCAAGACTCGTGCTGCGCACACTTTGTGGTTGGAGTGAGAAACAGGTTCCTTGGTGTTTTCTGCGAAACGCTTTAGCAGCCCGTTGGTGCTAGTATGGAGTCAGGGGATGGATGAAGCGGAGAGCCCCGTTTGGAGTGAGGCTGCAAAGGGCATGCCAAAGGAAGTGTTTTGCTGTGCCAAGACTCGTGCTGCGCACGCTTTGTGCTTGGAGTGAGAAACAGGTTCCTTGGTGTTTTCTGCGAAACGCTTTAGCAGCCCGTTGGTGCTAGTATGGAGTCAGGGGATGGATGAAGCGGAGAGCCCCGTTTGGAGTGAGGCTGCAAAGGGCATGCCAAAGGAAGTGTTTTGCTGTGCCAAGACTCGTGCTGCGCACGCTTTGTGCTTGGAGTGAGAAACAGGTTCCTTGGTGTTTTCTGCGAAACGCTTTAGCAGCCCGTTGGTGCTAGCATGGAGTCAGGGGATGGATGAAGCGGAGAGCCCCGTTTGGAGTGAGGCTGCAAAGGGCATGCCAAAGGAAGTGTTTTGCTGTGCCAAGACTCGTGCTGCGCACGCTTTGTGCTTGGAGTGAGAAACAGGTTCCTTGGTGTTTTCTGCGAAACGCTTTAGCAGCCCGTTGGTGCTAGTATGGAGTCAGGGGATGGATGAAGCGGAGAGCCCCGTTTGGAGTGAGGCTGCAAAGGGCATGCCAAAGGAAGTGTTTTGCTGTGCCAAGACTCGTGCTGCGCACGCTTTGTGCTTGGAGTGAGAAACAGGTTCCTTGGTGTTTTCTGCGAAACGCTTTAGCAGCCCGTTGGTGCTAGTATGGAGTCAGGGGATGGATGAAGCGGAGAGCCCCGTTTGGAGTGAGGCTGCAAAGGGCATGCCAAAGGAAGTGTTTTGCTGTGCCAAGACTCGTGCTGCGCACGCTTTGTGGTTGGAGTGAGAAACAGGTTCCTTGGTGTTTTCTGCGAAACGCAGAACGCAGCCCGTTGGTGCTAGTATGGAGTCAGGGGATGGATGAAGCGGAGAGCCCCGTTTGGAGTGAGGCTGCAAAGGGCATGCCAAAGGAAGTGTTTTGCTGTGCCAAGACTCGTGCTGCGCACGCTTTGTGGTTGGAGTGAGAAACAGGTTCCTTGGTGTTTTCTGCGAAACGCTTTAGCAGCCCGTTGGTGCTAGTATGGAGTCAGGGGATGGATGAAGCGGAGAGCCCCGTTTGGAGTGAGGCTGCAAAGGGCATGCCAAAGGAAGTGTTTTGCTGTGCCAAGACTCGTGCTGCGCACGCTTTGTGCTTGGAGTGAGAAACAGGTTCCTTGGTGTTTTCTGCGAAACGCTTTAGCAGCCCGTTGGTGCTAGTATGGAGTCAGGGGATGGATGAAGCGGAGAGCCCCGTTTGGAGTGAGGCTGCAAAGGGCATGCCAAAGGAAGTGTTTTGCTGTGCCAAGACTCGTGCTGCGCACGCTTTGTGGTTGGAGTGAGAACAGGTTCCTTGGTGTTTTCTGCGAAACGCTTTAGCAGCCCGTTGGTGCTAGTATGGAGTCAGGGGATGGATGAAGCGGAGAGCCCCGTTTGGAGTGAGGCTGCAAAGGGCATGCCAAAGGAAGTGTTTTGCTGTGCCAAGACTCGTGCTGCGCACGCTTTGTGCTTGGAGTGAGAAACAGGTTCCTTGGTGTTTTCTGCGAAACGCTTTAGCAGCCCGTTGGTGCTAGTATGGAGTCAGGGGATGGATGAAGCGGAGAGCCCCGTTTGGAGTGAGGCTGCAAAGGGCATGCCAAAGGAAGTGTTTTGCTGTGCCAAGACTCGTGCTGCGCACACTTTGTGCTTGGAGTGAGAAACAGGTTCCTTGGTGTTTTCTGCGAAACGCTTTAGCAGCCCGTTGGTGCTAGTATGGAGTCAGGGGATGGATGAAGCGGAGAGCCCCGTTTGGAGTGAGGCTGCAAAGGGCATGCCAAAGGAAGTGTTTTGCTGTGCCAAGACTCGTGCTGCGCACGCTTTGTGGTTGGAGTGAGAAACAGGTTCCTTGGTGTTTTCTGCGAAACGCTTTAGCAGCCCGTTGGTGCTAGTATGGAGTCAGGGGATGGATGAAGCGGAGAGCCCCGTTTGGAGTGAGGCTGCAAAGGGCATGCCAAAGGAAGTGTTTTGCTGTGCCAAGACTCGTGCTGCGCACACTTTGTGGTTGGAGTGAGAAACAGGTTCCTTGGTGTTTTCTGCGAAACGCTTTAGCAGCCCGTTGGTGCTAGTATGGAGTCAGGGGATGGATGAAGCGGAGAGCCCCGTTTGGAGTGAGGCTGCAAAGGGCATGCCAAAGGAAGTGTTTTGCTGTGCCAAGACTCGTGCTGCGCACGCTTTGTGCTTGGAGTGAGAAACAGGTTCCTTGGTGTTTTCTGCGAAACGCTTTAGCAGCCCGTTGGTGCTAGTATGGAGTCAGGGGATGGATGAAGCGGAGAGCCCCGTTTGGAGTGAGGCTGCAAAGGGCATGCCAAAGGAAGTGTTTTGCTGTGCCAAGACTCGTGCTGCGCACACTTTGTGGTTGGAGTGAGAAACTGGTTCCTTGGTGTTTTCTGCGAAACGCTTTAGCAGCCCGTTGGTGCTAGTATGGAGTCAGGGGATGGATGAAGCGGAGAGCCCCGTTTGGAGTGAGGCTGCAAAGGGCATGCCAAAGGAAGTGTTTTGCTGTGCCAAGACTCGTGCTGCGCACGCTTTGTGCTTGGAGTGAGAAACAGGTTCCTTGGTGTTTTCTGCGAAACGCTTTAGCAGCCCGTTGGTGCTAGTATGGAGTCAGGGGATGGATGAAGCGGAGAGCCCCGTTTGGAGTGAGGCTGCAAAGGGCATGCCAAAGGAAGTGTTTTGCTGTGCCAAGACTCGTGCTGCGCACGCTTTGTGCTTGGAGTGAGAAACAGGTTCCTTGGTGTTTTCTGCGAAACGCAGAAACGCAGCCCGTTGGTGCTAGTATGGAGTCAGGGGATGGATGAAGCGGAGAGCCCCGTTTGGAGTGAGGCTGCAAAGGGCATGCCAAAGGAAGTGTTTTGCTGTGCCAAGACTCGTGCTGCGCACGCTTTGTGCTTGGAGTGAGAAACAGGTTCCTTGGTGTTTTCTGCGAAACGCTTTAGCAGCCCGTTGGTGCTAGTATGGAGTCAGGGGATGGATGAAGCGGAGAGCCCCGTTTGGAGTGAGGCTGCAAAGGGCATGCCAAAGGAAGTGTTTTGCTGTGCCAAGACTCGTGCTGCGCACGCTTTGTGCTTGGAGTGAGAAACAGGTTCCTTGGTGTTTTCTGCGAAACGCTTTAGCAGCCCGTTGGTGCTAGTATGGAGTCAGGGGATGGATGAAGCGGAGAGCCCCGTTTGGAGTGAGGCTGCAAAGGGCATGCCAAAGGAAGTGTTTTGCTGTGCCAAGACTCGTGCTGCGCACGCTTTGTGCTTGGAGTGAGAAACAGGTTCCTTGGTGTTTTCTGCGAAACGCTTTAGCAGCCCGTTGGTGCTAGTATGGAGTCAGGGGATGGATGAAGCGGAGAGCCCCGTTTGGAGTGAGGCTGCAAAGGGCATGCCAAAGGAAGTGTTTTGCTGTGCCAAGACTCGTGCTGCGCACGCTTTGTGCTTGGAGTGAGAAACAGGTTCCTTGGTGTTTTCTGCGAAACGCTTTAGCAGCCCGTTGGTGCTAGTATGGAGTCAGGGGATGGATGAAGCGGAGAGCCCCGTTTGGAGTGAGGCTGCAAAGGGCATGCCAAAGGAAGTGTTTTGCTGTGCCAAGACTCGTGCTGCGCACGCTTTGTGGTTGGAGTGAGAAACAGGTTCCTTGGTGTTTTCTGCGAAACGCTTTAGCAGCCCGTTGGTGCTAGTATGGAGTCAGGGGATGGATGAAGCGGAGAGCCCCGTTTGGAGTGAGGCTGCAAAGGGCATGCCAAAGGAAGTGTTTTGCTGTGCCAAGACTCGTGCTGCGCACGCTTTGTGCTTGGAGTGAGAAACAGGTTCCTTGGTGTTTTCTGTGAAACGCTTTAGCAGCCCGTTGGTGCTAGTATGGAGTCAGGGGATGGATGAAGCGGAGAGCCCCGTTTGGAGTGAGGCTGCAAAGGGCATGCCAAAGGAAGTGTTTTGCTGTGCCAAGACTCGTGCTGCGCACGCTTTGTGCTTGGAGTGAGAAACAGGTTCCTTGGTGTTTTCTGCGAAACGCTTTAGCAGCCCGTTGGTGCTAGTATGGAGTCAGGGGATGGATGAAGCGGAGAGCCCCGTTTGGAGTGAGGCTGCAAAGGGCATGCCAAAGGAAGTGTTTTGCTGTGCCAAGACTCGTGCTGCGCACGCTTTGTGGTTGGAGTGAGAAACAGGTTCCTTGGTGTTTTCTGCGAAACGCTTTAGCAGCCCGTTGGTGCTAGTATGGAGTCAGGGGATGGATGAAGCGGAGAGCCCCGTTTGGAGTGAGGCTGCAAAGGGCATGCCAAAGGAAGTGTTTTGCTGTGCCAAGACTCGTGCTGCGCACGCTTTGTGCTTGGAGTGAGAAACAGGTTCCTTGGTGTTTTCTGCGAAACGCTTTAGCAGCCCGTTGGTGCTAGTATGGAGTCAGGGGATGGATGAAGCGGAGAGCCCCGTTTGGAGTGAGGCTGCAAAGGGCATGCCAAAGGAAGTGTTTTGCTGTGCCAAGACTCGTGCTGCGCACGCTTTGTGGTTGGAGTGAGAAACAGGTTCCTTGGTGTTTTCTGCGAAACGCAGAAACGCAGCCCGTTGGTGCTAGTATGGAGTCAGGGGATGGATGAAGCGGAGAGCCCCGTTTGGAGTGAGGCTGCAAAGGGCATGCCAAAGGAAGTGTTTTGCTGTGCCAAGACTCGTGCTGCGCACGCTTTGTGCTTGGAGTGAGAAACAGGTTCCTTGGTGTTTTCTGCGAAACGCTTTAGCAGCCCGTTGGTGCTAGTATGGAGTCAGGGGATGGATGAAGCGGAGAGCCCCGTTTGGAGTGAGGCTGCAAAGGGCATGCCAAAGGAAGTGTTTTGCTGTGCCAAGACTCGTGCTGCGCACACTTTGTGGTTGGAGTGAGAAACAGGTTCCTTGGTGTTTTCTGCGAAACGCTTTAGCAGCCCGTTGGTGCTAGTATGGAGTCAGGGGATGGATGAAGCGGAGAGCCCCGTTTGGAGTGAGGCTGCAAAGGGCATGCCAAAGGAAGTGTTTTGCTGTGCCAAGACTCGTGCTGCGCACGCTTTGTGGTTGGAGTGAGAAACAGGTTCCTTGGTGTTTTCTGCGAAACGCTTTAGCAGCCCGTTGGTGCTAGTATGGAGTCAGGGGATGGATGAAGCGGAGAGCCCCGTTTGGAGTGAGGCTGCAAAGGGCATGCCAAAGGAAGTGTTTTGCTGTGCCAAGACTCGTGCTGCGCACACTTTGTGGTTGGAGTGAGAAACAGGTTCCTTGGTGTTTTCTGCGAAACGCTTTAGTAGCCCGTTGGTGCTAGTATGGAGTCAGGGGATGGATGAAGCGGAGAGCCCCGTTTGGAGTGAGGCTGCAAAGGGCATGCCAAAGGAAGTGTTTTGCTGTGCCAAGACTCGTGCTGCGCACACTTTGTGGTTGGAGTGAGAAACAGGTTCCTTGGTGTTTTCTGCGAAACGCTTTAGCAGCCCGTTGGTGCTAGTATGGAGTCAGGGGATGGATGAAGCGGAGAGCCCCGTTTGGAGTGAGGCTGCAAAGGGCATGCCAAGAGAAGTGTTTTGCTGTGCCAAGACTCGTGCTGCGCACGCTTTGTGGTTGGAGTGAGAAACTGGTTCCTTGGTGTTTTCTGCGAAACGCTTTAGCAGCCCGTTGGTGCTAGTATGGAGTCAGGGGATGGATGAAGCGGAGAGCCCCGTTTGGAGTGAGGCTGCAAAGGGCATGCCAAAGGAAGTGTTTTGCTGTGCCAAGACTCGTGCTGCGCACACTTTGTGGTTGGAGTGAGAAACAGGTTCCTTGGTGTTTTCTGCGAAACGCTTTAGCAGCCCGTTGGTGCTAGTATGGAGTCAGGGGATGGATGAAGCGGAGAGCCCCGTTTGGAGTGAGGCTGCAAAGGGCATGCCAAGAGAAGTGTTTTGCTGTGCCAAGACTCGTGCTGCGCACGCTTTGTGGTTGGAGTGAGAAACTGGTTCCTTGGTGTTTTCTGCGAAACGCTTTAGCAGCCCGTTGGTGCTAGTATGGAGTCAGGGGATGGATGAAGCGGAGAGCCCCGTTTGGAGTGAGGCTGCAAAGGGCATGCCAAAGGAAGTGTTTTGCTGTGCCAAGACTCGTGCTGCGCACACTTTGTGGTTGGAGTGAGAAACAGGTTCCTTGGTGTTTTCTGCGAAACGCTTTAGCAGCCCGTTGGTGCTAGTATGGAGTCAGGGGATGGATGAAGCGGAGAGCCCCGTTTGGAGTGAGGCTGCAAAGGGCATGCCAAAGGAAGTGTTTTGCTGTGCCAAGACTCGTGCTGCGCACGCTTTGTGGTTGGAGTGAGAAACAGGTTCCTTGGTGTTTTCTGCGAAACGCTTTAGCAGCCCGTTGGTGCTAGTATGGAGTCAGGGGATGGATGAAGCGGAGAGCCCCGTTTGGAGTGAGGCTGCAAAGGGCATGCCAAAGGAAGTGTTTTCCTGTGCCAAGACTCGTGCTGCGCACACTTTGTGGTTGGAGTGAGAAACAGGTTCCTTGGTGTTTTCTGCGAAACGCTTTAGCAGCCCGTTGGTGCTAGTATGGAGTCAGGGGATGGATGAAGCGGAGAGCCCCGTTTGGAGTGAGGCTGCAAAGGGCATGCCAAAGGAAGTGTTTTGCTGTGCCAAGACTCGTGCTGCGCACGCTTTGTGCTTGGAGTGAGAAACAGGTTCCTTGGTGTTTTCTGCGAAACGCTTTAGCAGCCCGTTGGTGCTAGTATGGAGTCAGGGGATGGATGAAGCGGAGAGCCCCGTTTGGAGTGAGGCTGCAAAGGGCATGCCAAAGGAAGTGTTTTGCTGTGCCAAGACTCGTGCTGCGCACGCTTTGTGCTTGGAGTGAGAAACAGGTT
>NW_028290357.1:0-27892 GCF_059628265.1 Tinamus guttatus | reverse complement strand
GGGGACTAGCGAATTGGTCAAAGAATGTTAAGTTCATGGTCAGTATCAGGGTAGGGGTTTAAGGGTGGATTTAATTTTGTGAGATGGTGGATTGGGGAAGTACATGGTTGAGGATTTAGGTTGTATGATTAGCAGAAAGATGATTCATAGGGAGGTCATGATGAAGAATCAGGGGTTAGGATTTAATTGAGGCATATCATTAAGGAGGAGTAAAACCTCTATCTTCTAGCTTAAAAGGCTAGTGCTGTGGCATAGCTTCTTAATGATTAGTTTGAGAGGTGTGATGATCAATTCTCGAAGTATGGGAGTGGGGCTGATTCAATTACGATTGGTATGTAGCTGTGGTTAGCTCCACAGATTTCTGAGCATTGACCATAAAAAATTCCAGGCCGGGTTGCTGTGAATGAAGTTTGATTGAGTCGTCCAGGGATAGCGTCGGTTTTTACTCCGAGAGTGGGGACTGCTCAAGAGTGTAGGACATCTCCAGCGGTAACAATTACTCGGATAGGGGATTCTATGGGAATTACAACTCGGTTGTCTACTTCTAGGAGTCGGAAATGGCCTGTGGGTAGTTCTGAAGTTGGAATTATGTAAGAGTCAAATGAGAGGTCTTTAAAGTCTGTATATTCATATGATCAGTATCATTGATGGCCAATTGCCTTTAGGGTTAGATCTGGTTCATCAATTTCGTCTATTATGTATAGGATTTGGAGGGATGGAAGGGCTAGTAAGATTAGTACAATGGCGGGTAGGATAGTCCAGATAAGTTCAATTTCTTGGGCATCTACAGTATTGGAGGATAATTTTTCTGTGAGTATGAGGGTTAGAATGTATAGGACTAGGCTGCAGATGGCCAGTGCTACTATTAGAGCGTGGTCATGGAATTCGACTAGTTCTTCTATGATTGGGGATGATGCGTCTTGGAATCCAAGTTGGGATGGGTTGGCCACGTGAGATGTACAGGGGTTTAACCTGTGATTTGGTCTTGACAAGGCCATGTAATAGATTTACTAACTTCTCATAAGAAAGAAGCATAAGTGGTTAGTGCGGTTGGCTTGAAACCAACATGAGGAGGTTCGATTCCTTCCTTTCTTGGACTTGAACATATGCTGGTTCTTCAAAGGTGTGGTGAGGGGGTGGGCAGCCGTGGATTCATTCGATGTTTGTAGGGGTCAGTTCAGGTTGTTGGATTTTACGCTTAGAAGAAAATGCCTCTCAGATAATGAACATGAGTATAATGACAGCCGTTATGGAGATTAGGGAGCCAATGGAGGATATGGTGTTTCAAATGGTGTAGGCATCTGGGTAGTCAGAGTATCGTCGTGGTATTCCGGCTAGTCCTAGAAAGTGCTGTGGGAAAAAGGTTAGGTTAACTCCTGTGAATATGACTCCAAAGTGGGCTTTTGTTCAGGTTGGGTGTAGGGTGAATCCTGTGAATAGGGGGAATCAGTGTGTGAATCCGGCTAAGATAGCGAATACGGCTCCTATGGATAGGACATAGTGGAAGTGTGCAACTACGTAGTATGTGTCGTGTAGAGCAATGTCAAGTGAGGAGTTGGCTAGTACGATGCCAGTAAGTCCTCCAATGGTAAAGAGGAAAATAAAGCCTAGGGCTCAGAGGATTGGAGGGTCTCATTTGATTGTACCTCCATGAAGGGTAGCTAGTCAGCTAAAGACTTTGATACCAGTGGGGATGGCAATAATTATAGTGGCGGATGTAAAGTAGGCTCGTGTATCAACGTCTATTCCGACGGTAAATATATGGTGAGCTCATACGATGAAGCCTAGGAATCCAATGGATAGTATGGCTCAGACTATTCCTATATATCCGAAGGGTTCTTTTTTTCCAGCGTAATAGGCAACTACATGGGAGATAATTCCGAATCCTGGGAGAATGAGGATATAAACTTCTGGGTGGCCAAAAAATCAGAATAGATGTTGGTATAGAATAGGGTCTCCTCCTCCTGCAGGGTCGAAGAATGAGGTATTGAGATTTCGGTCAGTAAGGAGCATAGTAATGCCAGCAGCTAGTACTGGGAGGGATAATAGTAGGAGGATAGCAGTAATTAGGACGGATCACACAAATAGTGGGGTTTGGTATTGTGATAAGGCTGGGGGTTTTATATTGATAGCGGTAGTAATAAAGTTAATTGCTCCGAGGATAGAAGATACTCCAGCGAGATGTAAGGAGAAGATAGCTAGGTCTACAGAGGGACCTGCGTGGGCTATATTCCCGGCTAGTGGGGGGTAGACGGTTCATCCAGTACCCGCTCCAGCTTCAATAGTGGATGAGGCTAGTAGGAGTAGAAATGATGGTGGTAGGAGTCAGAAGCTTATGTTGTTCATTCGGGGGAAGGCCATATCAGGGGCTCCAATTATAAGTGGAACTAATCAGTTCCCAAAGCCGCCAATTATTACTGGTATAACTATGAAGAAAATTATAACGAAGGCATGGGCTGTTACGATGACGTTGTAAATTTGGTCATCACCTAGTAAAGTGCCTGGTTGGCCAAGTTCAGCGCGGATTAGTAGGCTTAGGGCTGTGCCTACTATACCTGCTCATGCACCAAAAATAAGGTACAATGTACCGATATCTTTATGGTTTGTTGAGAATAATCATCGATTGATAAAGGTCACAGGTAAGATGGCTGAGAGATTAGGCGTTAGGCTGTAGTCCTTTTTACAGAGGTTCAAGTCCTCTTCTTATCGGCTTTGTAGTGAAGTTCATGTTGGGTTGCAAACCCATCGATGTGCAATAGAAGTGCACCGAAGCCTGGTAGGCAGAAGCCTGTTGGATGGGGCACTTAGCTGTTAACTAAGGGGTTGTGGGATCAAAGCCCACCTGTCTAGTGAGGCTTTAGCTTAATAAAAGCGTCCGATTTGCATTCGGGAGATACAGGTTAATGTCCTGTTGGCTTTAGCAGAAACTAAGAGGATTTAACTCTTATTTAAAGCTTTGAAGGCCTTTGGTTTATCTATTATCCTAAGTTTCTAGAACAAGGAGAAGATTATGGGGGATAGGGGGATGAGGGTGATGCAGAGAGAAGTAAGAATTGCGGTGGGGGTATGGGAGGCTTTATTAATATATCATAATTTTATGTAATTAGAGGAGTTCGGGGCCAGAGTAATTGTGGAATGATATGTTAGGCGTAAGTAGAAGAATAATCCCAGGAGCGAGAGTATGGAGATGACAATGGCTGTGGGTGTCATTTCTTGAATAGTTAATTCTTGGAGGATTATTCATTTGGGTAAGAAGCCCAATAGTGGGGGGAGTCCCGCTAGGGATAGGAGAGTTAGTATTAGGCTGGTATTCAGTGCTGGAGCTTTGGTCCATGAGGTTATTAGTATGGAGAGATTTGTAGCTTTGGTTATATTTAATGAGAGGAATACAGGCGTTGTTATGATTATATATAAGTAGAAGGTTAAGATGGCAAGGTTGGGGTTATAGATGATGATTGTAGTAGTTCAGCCAAGGTGGGAGATAGAGGAGAAGGCTAGGATTTTTCGGGTTTGGGTTTGATTTAATCCCATTCATCCGCCGATCATTGTGGAGGCAATAGCTATAGTTATGATGATGGTAGGGTTTAGTGAGGGTGCGATAAGGATTAGGATTGTTAGTGGTGGGAGTTTGATTATTGTCGATAGTAGAAGAGCAGTGATTAGTGAGGTTCCTTGTAGTACTTCTGGGAACCAAAAGTGGAAGGGTACTAGACCCAGTTTTATGGCGATAGAGGCTGTCAGTAATAAGGAGGATGTGGGATTGGTTAATTGGGTAATGTCTCATTGACCAGTGTCTCAGGCATTAATTATACTGGAGAATAGTATTAGGGCAGAAGCTGAGGCTTGGACCAAAAAGTATTTGATGGAGGCTTCTACAGCTCGTGGGTGGTGGGATTTGGAGATTAGGGGAATGGTAGCGAGAGTGTTGATTTCTAGTCCAGTTCAAGCTAGGATTCAGTGGCTGCTGGACATAGTAATAGTGGATCCCAGGGTAATGCTGGCCAGTGAAATTAGCTTGGTGTGAGGGTACATTAGTAAAGGAGGGAGTTAAACCATCGTTTTCGGGGTATGGGCCCGATAGCTTAGTTAGCTGACTTTACTAGGAAATAATATAGAGGAAGTATGGGGAGTTTTGATCTCCTTTGTGTAGGTTCGATTCCTGCTTTTCTAATTAGCTAAGGAAATGAGAGGATTGGTAGACCTCTATGTTCACTTTATCATAGTGACCCTTAGGTTCAGGCACATTTCCATGGGTAGGTATTGCATCTTAGGCATGGGGGTAGGCCTGCGAATGAAATTGGTATACTTGTATGTCAGAGGCAAAAGGCTAGGGTAAGGGGTAGGAAATTTTTTCATAGTAGATGTATTAATTGATCATAGCGGAATCGTGGGTAAGAAGCTCGTACTCATAAGAATCCTGAGGTTAAAAGTAGAGTTTTTACGGCTAGGATTATGGGGAAAAGCTGGTAGGGTAGGCTTAGTGAACTAGGATTGATGAATAGGATTGTGGTTATGGCATTTATTAATATAATGTTAGCATATTCTGCTAGGAAGAATAGGGCAAATGGGCCAGCAGAGTATTCAACGTTAAACCCTGAGACTAGTTCTGATTCTCCTTCTGTCAGGTCGAAAGGGGCTCGATTGGTTTCTGCAAGTGTAGAGATATACCATATTATTGTTAAGGGTCAGGTAGCAAAGATAAGGTATAGGGGTTCTTGAGTTGTTGCTAGGGTGTTGAGGGTATAGTTTCCGCTTAGGGTGATGATTGATAATAAGATAATTGCTAGGGTTACTTCATAAGAGATTGTTTGTGCTACAGCTCGTAGGGCACCAATTAGAGCGTATTTTGAGTTAGAAGCTCAGCCTGATCATAGAATAGAGTATACGGCTAAACTTGATATAGAGAGTAGAAATAATAGTCCAAGGTTTATGTCTGAGAGTGGGAATGGAATGGGTAGGGGAATTCAGATGGTGAGAGCTAGGAGCAGAGCTAGAATTGGGGTTATTGTGAATAAAAGAGGGGAAGATGTTGAAGGACGAACGGGTTCTTTGATGAAGAGTTTAACTCCATCTGCGATGGGTTGAAGTAATCCAAATGGGCCAACAATATTAGGCCCCTTTCGGGCTTGTATGTAGCTTAAGATTTTTCGTTCAAGTAATGTAAGAAATGCCACTGCAATGAGAATAGGAATAACATATGATAGGGATATGAGCAAATAATTTACAGTGTACATGGTGTGTGCAGCTAGAGAGAGGATTTGAACCTCTGGATAAAGGGCTTAAGCCTTTTGCATTTGCCAAGCTCTGCCACGCTAGCTATCCTTTATCTAGGATGTTCGGTGGTTTGATTCATTCTTATTAGTTCAGTTGTGTTCACTAATTAGAAGGGGGGCATGTCAGTGAACATAGGCCCCACTGCCCCGGTCCTTTCGTACTAGGGGAAGTAAAAGCATAGATAGAAACCGACCTGGATTGCTCCGGTCTGAACTCAGATCACGTAGGACTGTTAATCGTTGAACAAACGAACCCTTAATAGCGGCTGCACCATTAGGTTGTCCTGATCCAACATCGAGGTCGTAAACCTCCTTGTCGATAGGGGCTCTTGAAGGAGATTGCGCTGTTATCCCTGGGGTAGCTTGGTTCATTGGTCAATTATATTGGGTCTGATTACTATTAGTACTTTGAGGGGTATAATCTAGGTTAAGATTATGTGATCTTATTTTTTGGAGGCTAGTCTATACTCCAAGGTCGCCCCAACCAAAAAATTAGGACCATTGAGTGCAAGAGGGTGGGCCTTGAAGGTTTAGAGAGTGGTGGCATTGGTCTAGAATTTTTAAGTTCCACAGGGTCTTCTCGTCTTATGATGATATTCCTGCTTTTGCACAGGGAGATCAATTTCATTGATTATCTGCAAGAGACAGTTAAGACCTCGTTTAGCCATTCATACAGGTCTCGATTTATGAGACAATTGATTGCGCTACCTTCGCACGGTTAGGATACCGCGGCCGTTAAACCTTAGTCACTGGGCAGGCATCACCTTCAATACTTGTGTAAGCTGAAGGCTATGTTTTTGGTAAACAGTCGGGCCTTGGGCTTGCCGAGTTCCTTTTGCAGATTTAAATCTTTCTGGGGGCGCTCCAGGGTAGGTGTAACAGGTTAGTTAAATATTCGGTCTTGTGGAGTTGTGGTATAAGTCGTACTGTTAATAATAGTTTAGTATGTAAGCTTGCGCCTAGAGAGGGGGGTCCCCTTCAAATTACTCATTTTAGCATGAATTCTCCTATGGTCATAGGTTGGTCTGCTAGTGGTGAGGGATTCACGGTGTTTTTGGTATTTTTGGAGATATGAGCTTTAACGCACTCTTGATTGATGGCTGCTTGAAGGCCTACATGTAAAAGGAGTAGTTTGTATTATCCTCTGGTTTAGGTTGTGTCCTGATTTAAAGGAGCTGTACCTCCTTTAAATTACTCCTAAATATCTCATTGTAGTAATTTAGTATATCTGGAGGGGAAAATTTAGGGAGGAACTTACATTCGTTTCGCAGGCAACCAGCTATCACCTAGCTCGATTGGCTTTTCACCTCTACTAACAAGTCATCCCACTCTTTTGCCACAGAGACGGGTTTGCTCATGATAGCTGCTTGTAGGTAGCTCGCATAGGTTTCGGGATGGCAAGCTAAAGTTCATTATGCTTGATTATTCTTGCTAAATCATGATGCAAAAGGTACAAGAGTTGGTCTTTGCTGTTTTATGCTTGGTTTTTCACTGCTATTTCAACTTTCCCTCACGGTACAAATTTTCTATTGCGTCAAGTAACTTTTCTATCGCCTATACTAGGTGTAGAAAAATGTTTTAATTGTTTTGTAGAGAAATTTAGTGTTGTGATTAATTGGTTTGAGCTAGAGTTGGCATCAGGTCGGTCCTAGTTAGAAGACATCTTTCAGGTGTAAGCTGAATGCTTTGCAATTATAGCTACGTCCTGATATGCTAAGTACACCTTCCGGTACACTTACCTTGTTACGACTTACCTCATCTTCAGCTTTGGTTTAGATCATTATTTATGTGGATAATTGCTTGTGAGGAGGGTGACGGGCGGTATGTACGTGCCCTAGAGCCAGTTTAAGGTGAACTTTCTGGTTTCATCTTACTGCTAAATCCGCCTTCTAAGGGGTTTTCATTACCTTGTTCGTTGAAGAATTATTCTATATTAGAAAATGTAGCCCATTTCTTCCATCTCATTCGCTATACCTTGACCTGTCTTGTTAGCGGAGGGCTGTTGTGCTCGCTATTGAACTCTCATTTAGGCGGGCTGGTGACGGCGGTATGTAGGCTGTTTGGGCAAGGGATGGTCGGGTGTATCGTGGAGTATCGATTATAGAACAGGCTCCTCTAGGTGGGTTTAGGGCACCGCCAAGTCCTTAGAGTTTTAAGCGTTTGTGCTCGTAGTTCTCGGGCGGATGTTTTGGTAGGGGTAAACATCTAGATTTAGGGCTAAGCATAGTGGGGTATCTAATCCCAGTTTGTTTCTTAGCTTTCGTGGAGTATAATTGGCCCTATAAGTACTGGGACCATTTTTACGTAGGGTTTTGGTACCTCTTAGGCTTGTGACAGCTTAGGTGTACTTTGGTCCGAGCTGATTAGATAACATGTTTCCACGCTTTACGCCGTGTACCATTAATTTGGGCCTCTTGTATGACCGCGGTGGCTGGCACAAGATTTACCGGCCCTAAGTCATTATAACTAAGTCAAGTTTTCACTTATGGCTTAATGTCAATTACTGCTGGAAGCCCGTGGGGGTGTGGCTGAGCAAGGTGTCTTGGGCTACTACGAGGAGAATATGGTGTGCCTGATACCTGCTCCTCTTACTTCTAGTAGAGTAGAAGTTTATGAGGGCATTTACACTGGAGTGCGGATACTTGCATGTATATGTCTAATGATAATTAATGGTAAGGTTAGGACTAAGTCTTTTGTCCTTGGGTTGGGTAAACCATCTTGGCATCTTCAGTGTCATGCTTTGCGTTAAGCTACAAGGACGTATTGGTTTCGCTGCCTATGTTTTTATTTGGGCAGGCTGATTCGTTTATGTTTTTTGGTTTAAATTGTGCAGGGAGTTTTGGGATGGGGAGGAGAATAGTGGTTGTCATGGTTATGGTGTGAAAATAGGGGGAAGTTGGCTGGAGAGGGTTGGTGAAAATGGGTTGAAAAAATTTTTTGAAAAAAAAAATTTTTTTAAAATTTTTTGAAAAAAAAATTTTTTTTAGTAGTAACTTTAGGAGTGACAAAAATATAAAAAAATGAAAAAAATTGTAAAAAAATCAAAAAAAATGTTGTAAATTGAAGCTATAGTTTTTCTCTAATTTTGAAAAAAATTAGAGAAAAATAGAGCATTGGAAATTGGGTTTTATATGTCCGACAAGCATTCACTATTATACCCCAATTAGTTGGGGGTGGATCAAGATCAACCAAATGCGGATGGCAAGTGCATCAGTGTCCGAATGATTCCACATATACGCCGACCGTCTCATTAATCGGTCCCGGAACAGAGACGCATTACGAAGACCATTGATGTCCAGACCTAAATTGTTGGCTTTCTGACTATGCATAGTATGGGGGCACGTTGAAGTAGCAGAGAAAAAAAAAGGGAGCTAGATGGACGGAAGAGTTAAAAATGTCGAGATTATGGGAGAATATGGTGCATCTCACATACCAGAAGCCTTTTAAAAAGCATTCTGTGGGGATTAAGCCATTAGGGACCCTGAAGTAGGAACCAGAGGTGCGTGAACCATTGTATATTAAATGTAGGTTCCTGAAACTAGAGCATACGGGATCTAACCATGCAAGCGGTTGCTGATTTCTCGTGAGGGGAGGAGACTAGAAATCCATCTGATACTGGACGTTTGACTGCTTGACTGTTATGAGCATATATAGAAATTTAGTGATTGGTGGAAGATCATGAACTGAATAAGGGATTTAAGGCTATATTGGATTAATCACTATAAATGGGTTAAGTAAATTAATGTCCTATAAAACATAGTATGAGGGGATGATTAATGTCCTATATAAATGTATGCACGATAATACATAGAAATACTAAGTAGTACCTCTATGGGGGGGTAGGGGGGGTAGATCTATAGGTGTTCTTGTAGTTGAGTACAACGGCAGTTTTTCAGACTGCAGCCCTTGGATTGTAGCCAAGCAAGAATTATGACGTACTTTGTATCTTTCTTAGGGGTTTGCTTTATTTTAGGTGCTTTGGCAGTGGCATCAAACCCATCGCCGCAGTATGGGGCGATGGGTCTGGTGGTGGCATCTGTGGTAGGGTGTGGGTGGTTGCTGAGTTTGGGGGTATCTTTTATCTCATTGGCCTTATTTTTGGTATATTTGGGGGGCATGCTGGTGGTGTTTGTGTACTGTGTGTCTTTGGCTGCGGATCCTTATGTTGAGGCTTGGGGAGATTGACGAGTTTTAGGGTATGGGGTGGGGTTTGTAGTGGTAATTCTAATGGGTGGGGTGGTGTGAGATTTTGTGGGGTTAGAGGAGTGATGGGTAGGAACGGTGGATTGTGGGGGGAGTGCTGTGGTCCGAGTGGATTTTAGTGGAGTAGCTATGTTTTATTCTTGGGGAGCGGGGATGTTTGTAGTGGCGGGGTGAGGTTTGTTTTTGACACTGTTTGTGGTGTTGGAGTTGGTGCGGGGTCTGTCATGTGGGGCAGTTCGGGCAGTTTAGGTGTGGGGGAGTCAGAAGGTAGTTTAGTGGAGAATACCAGCTTTGGGAGCTGGAGGTAGAGGTTTAAGTCCTCTCTTTCTGAGATGTTGAGGTTGGTGAATTGTGGTGGAGAAAATAGGGGGAAGTTGGCTGGAGAGGGTTGGTGAAAATGGGTTGAAAAAATTTTTTGAAAAAAAAAATTTTTTTAAAATTTTTTGAAAAAAAAAATTTTTTTAGTAGTAACTTTAGGAGTGACAAAAATATAAAAAAATGAAAAAAATTGTAAAAAAATCAAAAAAAATGTTGTAAATTGAAGCTATAGTTTTTCTCTAATTTTGAAAAAAATTAGAGAAAAATAGAGCATTGGAAATTGGGTTTTATATGTCCGACAAGCATTCACTATTATACCCCAATTAGTTGGGGGTGGATCAAGATCAACCAAATGCGGATGGCAAGTGCATCAGTGTCCGAATGATTCCACATATACGCCGACCGTCTCATTAATCGGTCCCGGAACAGAGACGCATTACGAAGACCATTGATGTCCAGACCTAAATTGTTGGCTTTCTGACTATGCATAGTATGGGGGCACGTTGAAGTAGCAGAGAAAAAAAAAAGAGAGCTAGATGGACGGAAGAGTTAAAAATGTCGAGATTATGGGAGAATATGGTGCATCTCACATACCAGAAGCCTTTTAAAAAGCATTCTGTGGGGATTAAGCCATTAGGGACCCTGAAGTAGGAACCAGAGGTGCGTGAACCATTGTATATTAAATGTAGGTTCCTGAAACTAGAGCATACGGGATCTAACCATGCAAGCGGTTGCTGATTTCTCGTGAGGGGAGGAGACTAGAAATCCATCTGATACTGGACGTTTGACTGCTTGACTGTTATGAGCATATATAGAAATTTAGTGATTGGTGGAAGATCATGAACTGAATAAGGGATTTAAGGCTATATTGGATTAATCATCATATATGGGTTAGATAAATTAATGCCCTATAAAACATAGTATGAGGAAGTGATTAATGTCCTATATAAATGTATGCACGATAATACATAGAAATACTAAGTAGTACCTCTATGGGGGGGTGGGGGGGGTAGATCTATAGGTGTTCTTGTAGTTGAGTACAACGGCAGTTTTTCAGACTGCAGCCCTTGGATTGTAGCCAAGCAAGAATTATGATGTACTTTGTATCTTTCTTAGGGGTTTGCTTTATTTTAGGTGCTTTGGCAGTGGCATCAAACCCATCGCCGCAGTATGGGGCGATGGGTCTGGTGGTGGCATCTGTGGTAGGGTGTGGGTGGTTGCTGAGTTTGGGGGTATCTTTTATCTCATTGGCCTTATTTTTGGTATATTTGGGGGGCATGCTGGTGGTGTTTGTGTACTGTGTGTCTTTGGCTGCGGATCCTTATGTTGAGGCTTGGGGAGATTGACGAGTTTTAGGGTATGGGGTGGGGTTTGTAGTGGTAATTCTAATGGGTGGGGTGGTGTGAGATTTTGTGGGGTTAGAGGAGTGATGGGTAGGAACGGTGGATTGTGGGGGGAGTGCTGTGGTCCGAGTGGATTTTAGTGGAGTAGCTATGTTTTATTCTTGGGGAGCGGGGATGTTTGTAGTGGCGGGGTGAGGTTTGTTTTTGACACTGTTTGTGGTGTTGGAGTTGGTGCGGGGTCTGTCATGTGGGGCAGTTCGGGCAGTTTAGGTGTGGGGGAGTCAGAAGGTAGTTTAGTGGAGAATACCAGCTTTGGGAGCTGGAGGTAGAGGTTTAAGTCCTCTCTTTCTGAGATGTTGAGGTTGGTGAGTTTTCTAGTGTTTATTATCCCTCTGTTTTCTTCCTTTACTTTTTCCTTACCTTTCCCTTTAAATTTTTCCCCCCCCCCCCTTCCCCCCCCCCATTCTGTAATTAGGCGGGGGGAAAGATACTCTAAGAAGAACAATTCTTCAATTTTTGGTTTACAAGACCAATGTTTTAATAAACTATTAGAGTATTAATAGAGGATTTTGTTTTCTAGGGTTGCAATGGTGGGGAATAGGAAGAGTAGTGTGAGGAAGTAGGTGAAAGAAGCTACTTGTCCGATAATGATGAATGGATGTTCTACAGGTTGGCTCCCGATTCATGTTAGGATGAGTAGATTGGTAAATAGAAGTCAGAATAGTGTTTGAGATAGGGGCCGAAAAGTTATGGAGCGTAGTTTGGATTTGTGGAGGAGTGGAATGAGGAGGAGGATTAAAATGGAGGCGGTTAGGGCCAGTACACCTCCTAGTTTATTGGGGATTGATCGTAAAATTGCGTATGCAAATAGGAAGTATCATTCTGGTTTAATATGTGGAGGTGTGGTTAGTGGATTGGCTGGGGTAAAGTTTTCTGGGTCTCCTAGAAGGTTTGGGAAGAAGAAGGTGAGGGTTAAGAGTGGGATAAATAGTAAGATGAATCCTAGAATGTCTTTTGTGGTAAAATAGGGGTGAAATGGAATTTTGTCGCAATGGGAGATGATTCCTAGGGGATTATTAGAGCCGGATTCGTGGAGGAAAGTTAGGTGAATGATTGAGAGGCTTGCGATGAGGAAAGGTAAGAGGAAGTGAAGGGCGAAGAATCGCGTTAGGGTGGGGTTGTCTACGGAAAATCCTCCTCAGGCTCATTCAACAAGGGTTTGGCCGATGTAGGGAATGGCTGAAAGAAGATTAGTGATAACGGTAGCTCCTCAGAAGGATATTTGTCCTCATGGCAGAACATAGCCTACAAAAGCTGTGGCTATAAGTGTAAAGAGTAGGATAACTCCAGTATTTCATGTCTCTTTGTAGAGGTATGAGCCATAGTATAGTCCTCGTCCAATATGTAAGTAGATGCAGATAAAGAAGAAGGAGGCTCCGTTTGCGTGAAGATTACGGATAAGTCAGCCATATTGGATGTCTCGGCAGATATGGGCTACAGAGTGAAAGGCTAGGGAGGTGTCGGCTGTATAGTGAGTGGCTAGTAGTAATCCAGTTAGGATTTGTGTAATGAGACAGATTCCTAGTAAGGATCCGAAGTTCCATCAGGTTGAAATGTTTGAGGGGGATGGTAGGTCAATTAGGGAGTTGTTGATGATTTTAAGTAGGGGGTGTGATTTTCGGATGTTTGGGGCCATTAGTTAAGTAGAAGTAAGATAAAGATTGACAAGGCAAAGGAGCTTAGGTAGGTTTTAATTAATCCTGAGTGTAATGGGGTGCAGGATTTTGTGGCTAAGAGTTGGATATCGGCAAGTCCTTCTGGTCCGATTTTTTTGCATCATGATAAGTCAATTAGGTGGGATGCAATTTTTTGTCCAGAGTTGAGGAGTTTAGTGGAGGTTGTTCGGTGGCTAAGTGGGTTGAAGTAACCTAATGTTAGAGAGAAGTTCATTAGGGTATTTTGGTTAGGGAGAGTAAGGTTGTGGGTTAGGTTTGTTAGTTCTAGGGCTAAGAGGATACCTAGGATTGTGACTAGGAGAGCGGCAATTTTGATGATGGTGGGTATTGTTATTGGAAGTGTTTTTGTGGGAAGTATGTTGGATGAGATTAGAATACCTGCAGTAATGCTTCCTAAAGCGAGGCGGGTCATGGGGTTTAGGATATTAGGTATGTTTTCGTTAATGGGGGCTGTAGGGGTGATTCGACAATATCCGGTTTGAACTATAAGAGTTATTCGTAGACTGTATGTAGCTGTAAATGATGTAGCGAGTAATGTAAGTAGTAGGGCTCAAGAGTTTAGGTAGGAATTGTTGAGGCTCTCGATGATAAGGTCTTTGGAGTAGAACCCGGCTAAGAAGGGGGTGCCGATCAGGGCAAGGTTGCCGATGGTGAGGCAGGAAGAGGTTATGGGGAGAAGTTTTTGTAATCCACCTATTTTTCGGATGTCTTGTTCTCCGGCAAGGTTGTGGATAATTGAGCCTGAGCATAGGAATAGTATGGCTTTGAAGAAGGCGTGAGTGGAGATGTGTAGGAATGCTAGTTGAGGGAGGTTAAGACCGATGGTTACTATTATTAGTCCGAGTTGGCTAGATGTAGAGAAAGCAATGATTTTTTTAATATCATTTTGTGTTAATGCGCAGATAGCTGCAAATATAGTGGAGATAGCACCTAAACATAAGCACAGGGTTAGGGCTGTTGGGGAGTTGGAGAACATGGGGTGGGTGCGAATAAGTAGGAAGATGCCGGCTACAACTATAGTGCTTGAGTGTAATAGGGCAGATACTGGTGTGGGGCCTTCTATGGCAGCAGGGAGTCATGGGTGAAGACCAAATTGTGCGGATTTGCCGGTAGCAGCAATAATTAATCCTAGGAGTGGGAGGATGGGGATTTGATTGTTGTGTTGGGGTTGGATGTCTCATGAGTTAATAGAGGAGGCTAGTCAGGCTATGCATATAATAAGTCCAATATCTCCAATTCGGTTGTAGATGATTGCTTGGAGGGCGGCAGTATTAGCGTCAGTTCGTCCGTGTCATCAACCAATTAGGAGAAAGGATATAATGCCTACTCCTTCTCAGCCGATAAAAAGTATGAATATGTTGTTGGCGACTGTTAGGACGAGTATAGCAATTAGGAATATGAGGAGGTATAAGAAGAATTTAGTGATAGAGGGGTCTGAAGCTATGTATCAGGTTGCGAATTGTATAATTGATCAGGTTACAAATAAGGCGATAGGAAAAAATACTGTGGAATATTGGTCGAGTTTAAAGCTTATGAGGATCTTGAAGTTGGTGGTGAGATTTCAGTGTCAGTAGGAGGTAATTGTATTGGTTCCGGAGAGCATATAGGTGATTATGGGAATGAGACTGATGAGGAAAGCAGATTTTACATAGGAAGTAATAGTTGAAGGGGTATTTTTGTGATTGGAGAAGATGAGGGTGGAAATGATTGGCATAGAGAGGATTGTTAGTGTTAGTAGGGTTATGGTATTAAGGAGTAATAAGGTTTTTATTACTTTTACTTGGAGTTGCACCAAGATTAGTGGCTCCTAAGACCAGTGGATTACTATTATCCTTTAAAAGTAAGGGGGCTGAGAGTTTAGTCTCAGATGCAGGAGTTAGCAGTTCTTGCTGGTTAAACCGCCCCTTGGCGAATAAGGAGGTTTGAACTTCTATTTTTAGAATCACAGTCTAATGTTTGGGTTGAAACTATATTCGCATTATATATAATTTGAAATGAGTTCTGGTTTAGTGATTAAGAGAAGTATGGGTAAGGTGTGAAGGGTTATTAGTAGGTGTTCTCGTGTGGTTGTGCAGTGAATTGAGGTGATGTGAGAGGGAGGTGCTCCTCGTTGAGTAGCGAGGAATATGGTCAGGCTGTAGGAGGCGGTGAGTAGGGTTGCAAGGCCAGTTAGAATGATTGTAAAAGGGGATCATTTGAATAGGCTGATTATAATGGTAAGTTCGGCTATGAGATTGATTGTTGGGGGGAGGGCTATGTTTGTTAGGTTGGCTAGAAGTCATCATGTGCATATGAGGGGGAGTAGAGATTGTAAGCCTCGGGTTAGGATCAGGATACGACTGTGTGTACGTTCGTAGTTTGTGTTTGCCAGGCAGAATAATATGGAGGAGGTGAGGCCATGGGCGATTATAAGGGTTATGGCTCCTGAGAAGGATCATTCAGTTTGGATTATGCAGGCAGCGATTGTGAGGCCTATGTGGCTAATAGATGAGTATGCGATTAGTGATTTTAGATCAGTTTGGCGTAGGCAGATGGAGCTGGTTATTAGTGCGCCTCATAGGGCGAGGGTAAGGAACGGGTAGGAGAGGTAGGTAGTTAGTGGGCCTGTAATTGCAGTAATTCGTATGATACCATAACCACCTAATTTTAGGAGGAGGGCAGCGAGGAGTATGGATCCTGCAATGGGAGCTTCTACATGAGCTTTTGGCAGTCATAGGTGAAGTCCATATAGTGGGGCTTTAACTATAAATGCTGTTAAGAGTGCTATGCTTGATAGAATGTTAGTCCATGACGATGATGATAGGGGATGTAGAAGTTTTATGGTAGGTATGTGAAGTGTGCCTGTTTGTATGTGGAGGTGTAGAAGAGCGATTAGCAGGGGGAGGGAGCTGATTAGGGTATAAAATAAAAGATAAATGCCAGCGCTAAGACGTTCTGGTTGGTTGCCTCATCGTGTGATTAAAATTAGTGTTGGAATTAGGGTAGCTTCGAAAGAGATGTAAAATAAGGATAGTTCTGTGGATGAAAAGGCTAGGAGAATAAAGGGTTGGATAGTAATAAGAGTGGTGATGAAGATATATTTTCGTGTCATTGGTTCGGGGTGAAGGTGGTTTTGGCTGGCAATAAGTATGAGTGGAAGAAGTCAGCAGGAAAGTACTAGGAGTGGGGCTGAGATTTGATCAATACCTGATCATTGGTTTAAAAATTTGTAGGGGAAGTATGTTGGGTGCAATCATTGTAGGCTAAGGGAAGCGATTAGTAAGCTGTAGGTTGTGGTAATAGTTCAGGTGAGGTTTTTGGGGGATAGTAGGGCTGTTGGGATGAGTATTATCGTAGGGATTATAATTTTTAGCATTGTAGTAGATTTAGGTTGTGGAGATGGTCTGAGCCGTGGGTTCGGGTTGATGCTACTAGTATGGCGAGTCCTGTACCAGCTTCACAGGCAGAGAAGGTTAGTATTAGTACGGGGATGAGTGTGAATGATGGAGTTTGGGTATGGATTGGTCAGATTGAGAGGGCGATGTATAGTGAGAGTATCATGCTTTCTAGGCATAGTAGGGCTGAGATGAAGTGGGTTCGATGAAAGGCTAGTCCTAGACAGCTGAGGATGAAGGCAGAATAGAAGCTGGGGTGTACTAACATGAGAAAGTTACAGTAGTTGCTGTAATTTGCCGAGTCGAAGTCGGCTGTCTTGTATTAGACTAACTTTCTATTATTCAGCTCATTCAAGTCCTCCTTGGACCCACTCGTAGACTAATCCGAGGGTCAGTAGAAGTAGAATTAGGGAGGTTCATAGTATTGTGAGTAGTGGATTGGGGAGTTGGATTGCTCATGGGAGAGGGAGTAGTAGGGCGATTTCTAGGTCAAATAGTAAGAATAAGATTGCTACTGAGGAAGAATCGGATCGAGAATGGCAGTCGAGCTGATCCTAGGGGATCAAAGCCACATTCGTATGGAGAGAGTTTTTCGGTGTCTGGGCTTATTTGGGCTAGTCATAAGTTGATAGTAGTTAGGAGAGTGCTGAGGATTAGGGTTACTAGGAGTATAAATGTAATTATGTTTATTACTCTTCTCTGGGATGTAACCAGATTTTAAAGATTGGAAGTCAATTGTAATAATTATACTAGAAGAGTAAGATCCTCATCAGTAGATGGTGATGTAGAGGAATAATCAGATTACATCAACGAAGTGTCAGTATCAAGCAGCTGCTTCAAAGCCGAAATGATGATTAGATGTAAAATGAAATTTGACAAGGCGGAGAAGACATACGGTTAGGAAGGTGGATCCAATAATTACGTGTAATCCGTGGAATCCAGTTGCTACAAAGAATGTGGAGCCGTAAACTCCATCAGCAATAGAGAATGGAGCTTCGTGGTACTCTATGGTTTGTAGTAGGGTAAAATAAAATCCAAGGAGGATGGTTAATAGTATAGCTTGAATAGCCTGTTTTCGGTTGCATTCGGTAATGCTGTGATGGGCTCAGGTTACGGTGACTCCGGATGCTAGGAGGACGGCGGTGTTGAGTAGTGGAACTTCTATAGGGTTTAATGGAGTAATTCCAGTAGGGGGTCATAAGCCTCCGAGCTCAGGTGTAGGTGCTAGGCTTGAGTGGAAGAATGCTCAGAAAAATCCTAGGAAGAAGAAAGCTTCTGATGTAATGAATAGGACTATTCCGTATCGTAAGCCCTTTTGGACGGTCGGGGTGTGATGGCCTTGGAATGTTCCTTCTCGGACAATGTCTCGTCATCATTGGATTATAATGAGGATTAGGGATACTAGGCCTACTGAAAGTAAGTGGGTGGAGTTAAAATGAAATCATATGATTAGGCCAGAGGTCGTAAGGAGGGCTGCAATAGCTCCAAAGATGGGTCATGGGCTTGGATCTACTATGTGGTATGAGTGTGCTTGGTGTGCCATTAGATGTTTTCTTGTAAGTATAAGCTAATAAGTAGAACGAATACGTAGGCTTGGATTATTGCCACTGCTAATTCTAGAATGGTAAGTAAGAGTAGGATGGTGAAGGTTACGATGGATATAGCTGGGAAGATTTGTAGTAGGGCAATTGTAGCGGTGGAGGTGAGTTGGATTAGTAAGTGTCCTGCAGTTAAGTTTGCGGTGAGTCGGACCCCTAGGGCAATGGGACGAATGATTTGGCTGATAGTTTCGATTAGGATTAGGGCAGGAATGAGTGGGGTTGGGGTACCTTCCGGCAGAATATGGCCTAATGATGTGGAGGGTTGGTTTCGAAGTCCGGTGAGGATAGTAGCGAGTCAAAGAGGAAAAGCTAGTGCTATATTTATAGATAGTTGGGTTGTGGGAGTAAAGGTATATGGTAGTAGCCCAAGTAGGTTAGTTAGGAGAAGGAGGATTATCAGTGAAGATAGGATGAGGGCTCATTTATGACCAGGCTTGTTTAGGGGGTTTATTAGTTGTTTGGTTATTAATTTAGTCAGTCAGAGTTGTACAGTTGTCAGGCGGTTGGAGAGTCAACGGCTATTGGGGGATGGTAAGAGAATAGTAGGAAAGATTATGGAGATTATGATTAATGGGAATCCCATGAGTTGGGGACTAGCGAATTGGTCAAAGAATGTTAAGTTCATGGTCAGTATCAGGGTAGGGGTTTAAGGGTGGATTTAATTTTGTGAGATGGTGGATTGGGGAAGTACATGGTTGAGGATTTAGGTTGTATGATTAGCAGAAAGATGATTCATAGGGAGGTCATGATGAAGAATCAGGGGTTAGGATTTAATTGAGGCATATCATTAAGGAGGAGTAAAACCTCTATCTTCTAGCTTAAAAGGCTAGTGCTGTGGCATAGCTTCTTAATGATTAGTTTGAGAGGTGTGATGATCAATTCTCGAAGTATGGGAGTGGGGCTGATTCAATTACGATTGGTATGTAGCTGTGGTTAGCTCCACAGATTTCTGAGCATTGACCATAAAAAATTCCAGGCCGGGTTGCTGTGAATGAAGTTTGATTGAGTCGTCCAGGGATAGCGTCGGTTTTTACTCCGAGAGTGGGGACTGCTCAAGAGTGTAGGACATCTCCAGCGGTAACAATTACTCGGATAGGGGATTCTATGGGAATTACAACTCGGTTGTCTACTTCTAGGAGTCGGAAATGGCCTGTGGGTAGTTCTGAAGTTGGAATTATGTAAGAGTCAAATGAGAGGTCTTTAAAGTCTGTATATTCATATGATCAGTATCATTGATGGCCAATTGCCTTTAGGGTTAGATCTGGTTCATCAATTTCGTCTATTATGTATAGGATTTGGAGGGATGGAAGGGCTAGTAAGATTAGTACAATGGCGGGTAGGATAGTCCAGATAAGTTCAATTTCTTGGGCATCTACAGTATTGGAGGATAATTTTTCTGTGAGTATGAGGGTTAGAATGTATAGGACTAGGCTGCAGATGGCCAGTGCTACTATTAGAGCGTGGTCATGGAATTCGACTAGTTCTTCTATGATTGGGGATGATGCGTCTTGGAATCCAAGTTGGGATGGGTTGGCCACGTGAGATGTACAGGGGTTTAACCTGTGATTTGGTCTTGACAAGGCCATGTAATAGATTTACTAACTTCTCATAAGAAAGAAGCATAAGTGGTTAGTGCGGTTGGCTTGAAACCAACATGAGGAGGTTCGATTCCTTCCTTTCTTGGACTTGAACATATGCTGGTTCTTCAAAGGTGTGGTGAGGGGGTGGGCAGCCGTGGATTCATTCGATGTTTGTAGGGGTCAGTTCAGGTTGTTGGATTTTACGCTTAGAAGAAAATGCCTCTCAGATAATGAACATGAGTATAATGACAGCCGTTATGGAGATTAGGGAGCCAATGGAGGATATGGTGTTTCAAATGGTGTAGGCATCTGGGTAGTCAGAGTATCGTCGTGGTATTCCGGCTAGTCCTAGAAAGTGCTGTGGGAAAAAGGTTAGGTTAACTCCTGTGAATATGACTCCAAAGTGGGCTTTTGTTCAGGTTGGGTGTAGGGTGAATCCTGTGAATAGGGGGAATCAGTGTGTGAATCCGGCTAAGATAGCGAATACGGCTCCTATGGATAGGACATAGTGGAAGTGTGCAACTACGTAGTATGTGTCGTGTAGAGCAATGTCAAGTGAGGAGTTGGCTAGTACGATGCCAGTAAGTCCTCCAATGGTAAAGAGGAAAATAAAGCCTAGGGCTCAGAGGATTGGAGGGTCTCATTTGATTGTACCTCCATGAAGGGTAGCTAGTCAGCTAAAGACTTTGATACCAGTGGGGATGGCAATAATTATAGTGGCGGATGTAAAGTAGGCTCGTGTATCAACGTCTATTCCGACGGTAAATATATGGTGAGCTCATACGATGAAGCCTAGGAATCCAATGGATAGTATGGCTCAGACTATTCCTATATATCCGAAGGGTTCTTTTTTTCCAGCGTAATAGGCAACTACATGGGAGATAATTCCGAATCCTGGGAGAATGAGGATATAAACTTCTGGGTGGCCAAAAAATCAGAATAGATGTTGGTATAGAATAGGGTCTCCTCCTCCTGCAGGGTCGAAGAATGAGGTATTGAGATTTCGGTCAGTAAGGAGCATAGTAATGCCAGCAGCTAGTACTGGGAGGGATAATAGTAGGAGGATAGCAGTAATTAGGACGGATCACACAAATAGTGGGGTTTGGTATTGTGATAAGGCTGGGGGTTTTATATTGATAGCGGTAGTAATAAAGTTAATTGCTCCGAGGATAGAAGATACTCCAGCGAGATGTAAGGAGAAGATAGCTAGGTCTACAGAGGGACCTGCGTGGGCTATATTCCCGGCTAGTGGGGGGTAGACGGTTCATCCAGTACCCGCTCCAGCTTCAATAGTGGATGAGGCTAGTAGGAGTAGAAATGATGGTGGTAGGAGTCAGAAGCTTATGTTGTTCATTCGGGGGAAGGCCATATCAGGGGCTCCAATTATAAGTGGAACTAATCAGTTCCCAAAGCCGCCAATTATTACTGGTATAACTATGAAGAAAATTATAACGAAGGCATGGGCTGTTACGATGACGTTGTAAATTTGGTCATCACCTAGTAAAGTGCCTGGTTGGCCAAGTTCAGCGCGGATTAGTAGGCTTAGGGCTGTGCCTACTATACCTGCTCATGCACCAAAAATAAGGTACAATGTACCGATATCTTTATGGTTTGTTGAGAATAATCATCGATTGATAAAGGTCACAGGTAAGATGGCTGAGAGATTAGGCGTTAGGCTGTAGTCCTTTTTACAGAGGTTCAAGTCCTCTTCTTATCGGCTTTGTAGTGAAGTTCATGTTGGGTTGCAAACCCATCGATGTGCAATAGAAGTGCACCGAAGCCTGGTAGGCAGAAGCCTGTTGGATGGGGCACTTAGCTGTTAACTAAGGGGTTGTGGGATCAAAGCCCACCTGTCTAGTGAGGCTTTAGCTTAATAAAAGCGTCCGATTTGCATTCGGGAGATACAGGTTAATGTTCCTGTTGGCTTTAGCAGAAACTAAGAGGATTTAACTCTTATTTAAAGCTTTGAAGGCCTTTGGTTTATCTATTATCCTAAGTTTCTAGAACAAGGAGAAGATTATGGGGGATAGGGGGATGAGGGTGATGCAGAGAGAAGTAAGAATTGCGGTGGGGGTATGGGAGGCTTTATTAATATATCATAATTTTATGTAATTAGAGGAGTTCGGGGCCAGAGTAATTGTGGAATGATATGTTAGGCGTAAGTAGAAGAATAATCCCAGGAGCGAGAGTATGGAGATGACAATGGCTGTGGGTGTCATTTCTTGAATAGTTAATTCTTGGAGGATTATTCATTTGGGTAAGAAGCCCAATAGTGGGGGGAGTCCCGCTAGGGATAGGAGAGTTAGTATTAGGCTGGTATTCAGTGCTGGAGCTTTGGTCCATGAGGTTATTAGTATGGAGAGATTTGTAGCTTTGGTTATATTTAATGAGAGGAATACAGGCGTTGTTATGATTATATATAAGTAGAAGGTTAAGATGGCAAGGTTGGGGTTATAGATGATGATTGTAGTAGTTCAGCCAAGGTGGGAGATAGAGGAGAAGGCTAGGATTTTTCGGGTTTGGGTTTGATTTAATCCCATTCATCCGCCGATCATTGTGGAGGCAATAGCTATAGTTATGATGATGGTAGGGTTTAGTGAGGGTGCGATAAGGATTAGGATTGTTAGTGGTGGGAGTTTGATTATTGTCGATAGTAGAAGAGCAGTGATTAGTGGAGGTTCCTTGTAGTACTTCTGGGAACCAAAAGTGGAAGGGTACTAGACCCAGTTTTATGGCGATAGAGGCTGTCAGTAATAAGGAGGATGTGGGATTGGTTAATTGGGTAATGTCTCATTGACCAGTGTCTCAGGCATTAATTATACTGGAGAATAGTATTAGGGCAGAAGCTGAGGCTTGGACCAAAAAGTATTTGATGGAGGCTTCTACAGCTCGTGGGTGGTGGGATTTGGAGATTAGGGAATGGTAGCGAGAGTGTTGATTTCTAGTCCAGTTCAAGCTAGGATTCAGTGGCTGCTGGACATAGTAATAGTGGATCCCAGGGTAATGCTGGCCAGTGAAATTAGCTTGGTGTGAGGGTACATAAGTAAAGGAGGGAGTTAAACCATCGTTTTCGGGGTATGGGCCCGATAGCTTAGTTAGCTGACTTTACTAGGAAATAATATAGAGGAAGTATGGGAGTTTTGATCTCCTTTGTGTAGGTTCGATTCCTGCTTTTCTAATTAGCTAAGGAAATGAGAGGATTGGTAGACCTCTATGTTCACTTTATCATAGTGACCCTTAGGTTCAGGCACATTTCCATGGGTAGGTATTGCATCTTAGGCATGGGGGTAGGCCTGCGAATGAAATTGGTATACTTGTATGTCAGAGGCAAAAGGCTAGGGTAAGGGGTAGGAAATTTTTTCATAGTAGATGTATTAATTGATCATAGCGGAATCGTGGTAAGAAGCTCGTACTCATAAGAATCCTGAGGTTAAAAGTAGAGTTTTTACGGCTAGGATTATGGGGAAAAGCTGGTAGGTAGGCTTAGTGAACTAGGATTGATGAATAGGATTGTGGTTATGGCATTTATTAATATAATGTTAGCATATTCTGCTAGGAAGAATAGGGCAAATGGGCCAGCAGAGTATTCAACGTTAAACCCTGAGACTAGTTCTGATTCTCCTTCTGTCAGGTCGAAAGGGGCTCGATTGGTTTCTGCAAGTGTAGAGATATACCATATTATTGTTAAGGGTCAGGTAGCAAAGATAAGGTATAGGGGTTCTTGAGTTGTTGCTAGGGTGTTGAGGGTATAGTTTCCGCTTAGGGTGATGATTGATAATAAGATAATTGCTAGGGTTACTTCATAAGAGATTGTTTGTGCTACAGCTCGTAGGGCACCAATTAGAGCGTATTTTGAGTTAGAAGCTCAGCCTGATCATAGAATAGAGTATACGGCTAAACTTGATATAGAGAGTAGAAATAATAGTCCAAGGTTTATGTCTGAGAGTGGGAATGGAATGGGTAGGGGAATTCAGATGGTGAGAGCTAGGAGCAGAGCTAGAATTGGGGTTATTGTGAATAAAAGAGGGAAGATGTTGAAGGACGAACGGGTTCTTTGATGAAGAGTTTAACTCCATCTGCGATGGGTTGAAGTAATCCAAATGGGCCAACAATATTAGGCCCCTTTCGGGCTTGTATGTAGCTTAAGATTTTTCGTTCAAGTAATGTAAGAAATGCCACTGCAATGAGAATAGGAATAACATATGATAGGGATATGAGCAAATAATTTACAGTGTACATGGTGTGTGCAGCTAGAGAGAGGATTTGAACCTCTGGATAAAGGGCTTAAGCCTTTTGCATTTGCCAAGCTCTGCCACGCTAGCTATCCTTTATCTAGGATGTTCGGTGGTTTGATTCATTCTTATTAGTTCAGTTGTGTTCACTAATTAGAAGGGGGGGCATGTCAGTGAACATAGGCCCCACTGCCCCGGTCCTTTCGTACTAGGGGAAGTAAAAGCATAGATAGAAACCGACCTGGATTGCTCCGGTCTGAACTCAGATCACGTAGGACTGTTAATCGTTGAACAAACGAACCCTTAATAGCGGCTGCACCATTAGGTTGTCCTGATCCAACATCGAGGTCGTAAACCTCCTTGTCCGATAGGGGCTCTTGAAGGAGATTGCGCTGTTATCCCTGGGGTAGCTTGGTTCATTGGTCAATTATATTGGGTCTGATTACTATTAGTACTTTGAGGGGTATAATCTAGGTTAAGATTATGTGATCTTATTTTTTGGAGGCTAGTCTATACTCCAAGGTCGCCCCAACCAAAAAATTAGGACCATTGAGTGCAAGAGGGTGGGCCTTGAAGGTTTAGAGAGTGGTGGCATTGGTCTAGAATTTTTAAGTTCCACAGGGTCTTCTCGTCTTATGATGATATTCCTGCTTTTGCACAGGGAGATCAATTTCATTGATTATCTGCAAGAGACAGTTAAGACCTCGTTTAGCCATTCATACAGGTCTCGATTTATGAGACAATTGATTGCGCTACCTTCGCACGGTTAGGATACCGCGGCCGTTAAACCTTAGTCACTGGGCAGGCATCACCTTCAATACTTGTGTAAGCTGAAGGCTATGTTTTTGGTAAACAGTCGGGCCTTGGGCTTGCCGAGTTCCTTTTGCAGATTTAAATCTTTCTGGGGGCGCTCCAGGGTAGGTGTAACAGGTTAGTTAAATATTCGGTCTTGTGGAGTTGTGGTATAAGTCGTACTGTTAATAATAGTTTAGTATGTAAGCTTGCGCCTAGAGAGGGGGGTCCCCTTCAAATTACTCATTTTAGCATGAATTCTCCTATGGTCATAGGTTGGTCTGCTAGTGGTGAGGGATTCACGGTGTTTTTGGTATTTTTGGAGATATGAGCTTTAACGCACTCTTGATTGATGGCTGCTTGAAGGCCTACATGTAAAAGGAGTAGTTTGTATTATCCTCTGGTTTAGGTTGTGTCCTGATTTAAAGGAGCTGTACCTCCTTTAAATTACTCCTAAATATCTCATTGTAGTAATTTAGTATATCTGGAGGGGAAAATTTAGGGAGGAACTTACATTCGTTTCGCAGGCAACCAGCTATCACCTAGCTCGATTGGCTTTTCACCTCTACTAACAAGTCATCCCACTCTTTTGCCACAGAGACGGGTTTGCTCATGATAGCTGCTTGTAGGTAGCTCGCATAGGTTTCGGGATGGCAAGCTAAAGTTCATTATGCTTGATTATTCTTGCTAAATCATGATGCAAAAGGTACAAGAGTTGGTCTTTGCTGTTTTATGCTTGGTTTTTCACTGCTATTTCAACTTTCCCTCACGGTACAAATTTCTATTGCGTCAAGTAACTTTTCTATCGCCTATACTAGGTGTAGAAAAATGTTTTAATTGTTTTGTAGAGAAATTTAGTGTTGTGATTAATTGGTTTGAGCTAGAGTTGGCATCAGGTCGGTCCTAGTTAGAAGACATCTTTCAGGTGTAAGCTGAATGCTTTGCAATTATAGCTACGTCCTGATATGCTAAGTACACCTTCCGGTACACTTACCTTGTTACGACTTACCTCATCTTCAGCTTTGGTTTAGATCATTATTTATGTGGATAATTGCTTGTGAGGAGGGTGACGGGCGGTATGTACGTGCCCTAGAGCCAGTTTAAGGTGAACTTTCTGGTTTCATCTTACTGCTAAATCCGCCTTCTAAGGGGTTTTCATTACCTTGTTCGTTGAAGAATTATTCTATATTAGAAAATGTAGCCCATTTCTTCCATCTCATTCGCTATACCTTGACCTGTCTTGTTAGCGGAGGGCTGTTGTGCTCGCTATTGAACTCTCATTTAGGCGGGCTGGTGACGGCGGTATGTAGGCTGTTTGGGCAAGGGATGGTCGGGTGTATCGTGGAGTATCGATTATAGAACAGGCTCCTCTAGGTGGGTTTAGGGCACCGCCAAGTCCTTAGAGTTTTAAGCGTTTGTGCTCGTAGTTCTCGGGCGGATGTTTTGGTAGGGGTAAACATCTAGATTTAGGGCTAAGCATAGTGGGGTATCTAATCCCAGTTTGTTTCTTAGCTTTCGTGGAGTATAATTGGCCCTATAAGTACTGGGACCATTTTTACGTAGGGGTTTTGGTACCTCTTAGGCTTGTGACAGCTTAGGTGTACTTTGGTCCGAGCTGATTAGATAACATGTTTCCACGCTTTACGCCGTGTACCATTAATTTGGGCCTCTTGTATGACCGCGGTGGCTGGCACAAGATTTACCGGCCCTAAGTCATTATAACTAAGTCAAGTTTTCACTTATGGCTTAATGTCAATTACTGCTGGAAGCCCGTGGGGGTGTGGCTGAGCAAGGTGTCTTGGGCTACTACGAGGAGAATATGGTGTGCCTGATACCTGCTCCTCTTACTTCTAGTAGAGTAGAAGTTTATGAGGGCATTTACACTGGAGTGCGGATACTTGCATGTATATGTCTAATGATAATTAATGGTAAGGTTAGGACTAAGTCTTTTGTCCTTGGGTTGGGTAAACCATCTTGGCATCTTCAGTGTCATGCTTTGCGTTAAGCTACAAGGACGTATTGGTTTCGCTGCCTATGTTTTTATTTGGGCAGGCTGATTCGTTTATGTTTTTTGGTTTAAATTGTGCAGGGAGTTTTGGGATGGGGAGGAGAATAGTGGTTGTCATGGTTATGGTGTGAAAATAGGGGGAAGTTGGCTGGAGAGGGTTGGTGAAAATGGGTTGAAAAAATTTTTTGAAAAAAAAAATTTTTTTAAAATTTTTTGAAAAAAAAATTTTTTTTAGTAGTAACTTTAGGAGTGACAAAAATATAAAAAAATGAAAAAAATTGTAAAAAAATCAAAAAAAATGTTGTAAATTGAAGCTATAGTTTTTCTCTAATTTTGAAAAAAATTAGAGAAAAATAGAGCATTGGAAATTGGGTTTTATATGTCCGACAAGCATTCACTATTATACCCAATTAGTTGGGGGTGGATCAAGATCAACCAAATGCGGATGGCAAGTGCATCAGTGTCCGAATGATTCCACATATACGCCGACCGTCTCATTAATCGGTCCCGGAACAGAGACGCATTACGAAGACCATTGATGTCCAGACCTAAATTGTTGGCTTTCTGACTATGCATAGTATGGGGGCACGTTGAAGTAGCAGAGAAAAAAAAAGGGAGCTAGATGGACGGAAGAGTTAAAAATGTCGAGATTATGGGAGAATATGGTGCATCTCACATACCAGAAGCCTTTTAAAAAGCATTCTGTGGGATTAAGCCATTAGGGACCCTGAAGTAGGAACCAGAGGTGCGTGAACCATTGTATATTAAATGTAGGTTCCTGAAACTAGAGCATACGGGATCTAACCATGCAAGCGGTTGCTGATTTCTCGTGAGGGGAGGAGACTAGAAATCCATCTGATACTGGACGTTTGACTGCTTGACTGTTATGAGCATATATAGAAATTTAGTGATTGGTGGAAGATCATGAACTGAATAAGGGATTTAAGGCTATATTGGATTAATCACTATAAATGGGTTAAGTAAATTAATGTCCTATAAAACATAGTATGAGGGGATGATTAATGTCCTATATAAATGTATGCACGATAATACATAGAAATACTAAGTAGTACCTCTATGGGGGGGTAGGGGGGGTAGATCTATAGGTGTTCTTGTAGTTGAGTACAACGGCAGTTTTTCAGACTGCAGCCCTTGGATTGTAGCCAAGCAAGAATTATGACGTACTTTGTATCTTTCTTAGGGGTTTGCTTTATTTTAGGTGCTTTGGCAGTGGCATCAAACCCATCGCCGCAGTATGGGGCGATGGGTCTGGTGGTGGCATCTGTGGTAGGGTGTGGGTGGTTGCTGAGTTTGGGGGTATCTTTTATCTCATTGGCCTTATTTTTGGTATATTTGGGGGGCATGCTGGTGGTGTTTGTGTACTGTGTGTCTTTGGCTGCGGATCCTTATGTTGAGGCTTGGGGAGATTGAC
>NW_028290356.1:0-33047 GCF_059628265.1 Tinamus guttatus | reverse complement strand
TCCAGAATGGCTCCCCAATGTCCCCAAAACAAAATGGCCCCCAAACGCCCCCTGAATACAGAGAAATGGGCCCAAACGGCCCCCAACTCCCCAAAATGGCTCCCAAGCGCTCCCAAGAACAACAAAATGGCTCCCAAATGGCCCAAAATGAGTCCCCAATGTCCCCAAATGGCTCCCCAATGTCCCCAAAACAAAATGGCCCCCAAAGCCCCCCGAATACACAAAAACGGGCCCAAAATGGCCCCGAATAACCAAAATGACTCCCAAGTGCCCCAAGAAGAACAAGATGGCTCCCAAATGTCCCAAAATGGCTCCCAAACACCCCAAAATGGCTCCCCAATGTCCCCAAATGGCTCCCAAATGCCCCAAAATGGCTCCCCGATGCCTCAAAATGGCTCCCCAATGTCCCCAAAACAAAATGGCCCCCAGTGCCCCCTGAATACACAAAAACGGGCCCAAAATGGCCCCGAATAACCAAAATGACTCCCAAGTGCCCCAAGAACAACATGGCTCCCAAATGTCCCCAAATGGCTCCCAAATGTCCCAAAATGGCTCCCCACTGTCCCCAAATGGCTCCCCAATGTCCCTAAAACAAAATGGCCCCCAACGCCCCCGAATACACGGAAACAGGCCCAAAATGGCCTCCGAGCGCCCAAATGGCCCTGGAAAAGCCCCAAGAAGAGCAAAATGGCTCCCAAATGCCCCAAAATGGCTCCCTAATGTCCCCAAAACAAAATGGTCCCCAGCGCCCCCTGAATACACAGAAAGGGGCCCAAAATGGCCCCTGAATACCCAAAATGGCTCCCAAACGCCCCAAACGCCCCAAAATGACTCCCAATGCCCCAAATGGCTCCCAAACTGTCTCCAAAACAAAATGGCCCCCAATGCCCCTCGAATACATGGAAAAGGGCCCAAAATGGCCTCCGAGCGCCCCAAATGGCCCAAAATGACTCCCAAGTGCCCCAAGAAAAACAAAATGGCTCCCAAACACGTCAAAATGGCTCCCAAACGCCCCAAAATGGCTCCCAAATGTTCCCAAATGGCTCCCAAACTGTCCCCAAAACAAAATGGCCCCCAACGCCCCTCGAATACATGGAAAAGGGCCCAAAATGGCCCCCAAGTGCCCCAAATGGCTCCCAAGTGGCCCAAAATGGCTCCCAAACTGTCCCTAAAACAAAATGGCCTCCAGCGCCCCCCAAATACAAGGAAACGGGCCCAAAATGGCCCCCGAATACCCCAAATGGCTCCCAAATACCCCAAATGGCTCCCAAATACCCCAAATGGCCCCCAAATGCCCCAAAATGTCTCCCGAATGTCCCCAAAATGGCTCCCAAACCGTCCCCAAAACAAAATGGCTCCCAAATGCCCCCAAATTGCCCCAAAACGTCCCCCTGCGCCCCTGGATGGCCCCGCCCCCCGGGATGGCCACGCCCCCGCGATGGCTCCGCCCCAGATGGCCCCGCCCCTCGGGATGGCCCCACCCCCCGGGGATGGCCCCGCCCCCTGGATGGCTCCGCTCCTTGGAATGGCCCCGCCCCCGGGGTGGCCCCGCCCTTCAGCACGCCCCTCGAGATGGCCCCGCCCCCCGGGATGGCCCCGCCCCCCGGGATGGCCCCGCCCCCCGGGACGCCCCAGGGGATGGCCCCGCCCCTGGGGTAGCCCCTTAAGCCCCGGGATGGCCCCCAAAGCCCCACGTTGGCTCCGCCCCCGGGATGGCCCCACCCCCCGGGATAGCCCCGCCCCCATGGATGGCCCCGCCCCCTGGCTGGCCACGCCCCCCGCACCCGGATGTTCTGCAGGCTCCAGCAGATCTCCTTGATGCTGATGGCCCCACCCCCCCGGGATAGCCCCGCCTCCATGAATGGCCCCACCCCCTGACTGGCCACGCCCCCCCAGCTGGTCACGCCCCCCGCACCCGGATGTTCTGCAGGCTCCAGCAGATCTCCTTGATGCTGATGGCCCCACCCCTCGGGATAGCCCCGCCCCCCCGGGATAGCCCCGCCCCCGTGGATGGCCACGCCCCCTGGCTGGCCACGCCCCCCCCGCGCTGGCCACGCCCCCCGCACCCGGATGTTCTGCAGGCTCCAGCAGATCTCCTTGATGCTGATGGCCCCGCCCCCCCGGGATAGCCCCGCCCCCGGATGGCCACGCCCCCTGGCTGGCCACGCCCCCATGGATAGCCACGCCCCCCGCGCTGGCCACGCCCCCCGCACCCGGATGTTCTGCAGGCTCCAGCAGATCTCCTTGATGCTGACGCTGCGGTCGAAGGTGACCCAGCCCCGCCGGAAGAACCTGCGGGGACGGCGCCGTGTCCCCAACATGTCCCCAAGGTCCCCAACATGTCCCCAAGGTCCCCAAGGGGTCCCCGGGGTGTCCCCAAGGGCCCCAGGGTGTCCCCAAAGTCCACGGGGTGTCCCCAAGGGGTCTTCAAGGGCCCCACGCTGTCCCCAAGGCCCTCGGGGTGTCCCCAAGGGCACCGCCACGTCCCCAAGGGGTCCCCATGATGTCCCCAAGGTCCCCAAGGGCCCCGGGGTGTCCCCAAGGGCCCCACGCTGTCCCCAAGGTCCTCAGAGTGTCCCCAACATCCCCACAATGTCCCCAAGGGCCCTGGGGTGTCCCCAAGAGTCCCAGGGTGTCCCCAAGCTCCTCAGGGTGTCCCCAAGGGCCCAACACTGTCCCCAAGGTCCTTGGGGTGTCCCCAAGGGCCCCAGGATGTCCCCTAGGGCACCACCATGTCCCCATGGGGTCCCCAAGGTCCTCGGGGTGTCCCCAATCTCCCTGGGGTGTCCCCAAGGGCACCGCCATGTCCCCAAGGGGTCCCCATGATGTCCCCAAGGTCCCCAAGGGCCCCGGGGTGTCCCCAAGGGGTCCCCAAGGTCCTCGGGGTGTCCCCAAGGGGTTCCCAACATCCCCATGATGTCCCCAAGGTCCCCAAGGGGTCCCCAAGGGCCCCACGCTGTCCCCAAGGTCCTCAGAGTGTCCCCAACATCCCCACAATGTCCCCAAGGGCCCTGGGGTGTCCCCAAGGGTCCCGGGGTGTCCCCAAGGGGTCCCCAAGGTCCTTGGGGTGTCCCCAATGTCCCTGGGGTGTCCCCAAGGGCACCGCCATGTCCCCAAAGGGTCCCCAACATCCCCACGATGTCCCCAAGATCCCCAGGGTGTCCCCAAGGGGTCCCCAAGGGGTCCCCAACATCCCCACGATGTCCCCAAGGGCCCTGGGGTGTCCCCAAGGGCCCCGGAGTGTCCTCAAGAGGTCCCCAAGGTCCTCCGAGTTCCCCAAGGGCCCCACGCTGTCCCCAGGGTCCCAACGGGGTCCCCGGGGTGTCCCCAAGGGGTCTGTGTAAGTCCCAGAATGTCCCCAAGATCCCCAGGGTGTCCCCAAGGGGTCCCCAAGGTCCTCGAGGTGTCCCCAAGGGCACCGCCATGTCCCCAAGGGGTCCCCATGATGTCCCCAAGGGCCCCAAGGGCCCCGGGGTGTCCCCAAGGGGTTCCCAACATCCCCATGATGTCCCCAAGGTCCCCAAGGGGTCCCCAAGGGCCCCACGCTGTCCCCAAGGTCCTCAGAGTGTCCCCAACATCCCCACAATGTCCCCAAGGGCCCTGGGGTGTCCCCAAGAGTCCCAGGGGGTCCCCAAGGTCCTCAGGGTGTCCCCAAGGGCCCAACACTGTCCCCAAGGTCCTTGGGGTGTCCCCAAGGGCCCCAGGATGTCCCCTAGGGCACCACCATGTCCCCACGGGGTCCCCAAGGTCCTCGGGGTGTCCCCAATCTCCCTGGGGTGTCCCCAAGGGCACCGCCATGTCCCCAAGGGGTCCCCAAGATGTCCCCAAGGTCCCCAAGGGCCCCGGGGTGTCCCCAAGGGCCCCACGCTGTCCCCAAGGTCCTCAGAGTGTCCCCAACATCCCCACAATGTCCCCAACGGTCCTGGGGTGTCCCCAAGGGCACTGCCATGTCCCCAAGGGGTCCCCAGGGGGTCCCCAAGGGCCCTGGTGTGTCCCCAAGGGTCCCAGGGTGTCCCCACGGGGTCCCCAAGGTCCTCAGGGTGTCCCCAAGGGCACCGCCATGTCCCCAAGATGTCCCCAAGGGTCCACAAGGGCCCCAGGATGTCCCCAAGGGCACTGCCATGTCCCCAAGGGGTCCCCATGATGTCCCCAAGGTCCCCAAGGGCCCCGGGGTGTCCCCAAGGGCGCCACCATGTCCCCACGGGCTCCCCAAGGTCCTCGGGGTGTCACCAATGTCCCCGGGGTGTCCCCAAGGGGTCCCCAATGTCCTTAGGGTGTCCCCAAGGGCCCCGGCGTGTCCCCAAAGTCCCCAGGATGTCCCCACAGTGCCCCCAAGGTCCCCAAGGTCCCCAGAGTGTCCCCAAGGTCCCAATGGGGTCCCCGGGGGTGTCCCCAAGGTCCTCGGGGTGTCCCCAAAGTCCCCAGGATGTCCCCAGAGTGTCCCCAAGGTCCCAACGGGGTCCCCAGGGGTGTCCCCAGGGGTGTCCCCAAGGTCCCCGGGGTGTCCCCAAAGCTCCGCCCCCCCCCAAGCCACCTACCGCCGCTCGGGCTGCGGTTCGGACAGGGCGACGCGCATGAAACCGGGGTAGCGTTTGCAGAGCTGCGGGGAACAGGCGGCGTCAGGGTGTGATGGGAACAGGCGGCGTCAGGGGGTTGTGGGGACAGGGGGGTTGTGGGGACAGGCAGCGTCAGGGTGTTGTGGGAACAGGCATGTCGGGGTGTTGTGGGAAGAGGGGGGATCAGGGTGTTGTAAGAACAGGCGTGTTGGGGTGTTGTGGGTACAAGCGCTGTCAGGGTGTTGTGGGGACAGACCACGTCAGAGTGTCGCAGGACAGTCGCGTCGGAGTATTGTGGTAACAGGTACGTTAGGGTGTTGGGATAGGTGATGTCAGGGTGTTGTAGAACAGGGGCGTCAGAGTGTTGCGGGGACAGGCGATGTCAGGGTGTTGTGCGAACAGGCATGTTGGGGTGTTGTGGGTAGAAGGGGCAGCAGGGTGTCACAGGAACAAGCCCATTGGGGTGTTGTGGGGACAGCATCGGGGTGTTGTGGGAACAGGCACGTTAGGGTGTTGTGGAGATAGGTGATGCCAGGGTGTTGTGGGAAGAGACACTTTGGGGTGTCACGCGAACAGGCGCATCAGGGTGTCAAGGGAACAGGAGCATCAGGGTGTTGCGGGAACAGGCGCGTCGGGGTGTTGCGGGAACAGGTGTGTCGGGGTGTCGTGGGAACAGGCGTGTCGGGGTGTTGCGGGAACAGGCGCACTCACGGCCACGATCTCGGCGTGCGAGATGTTGGGCGCGATGTTGCGCATGAACAGCGAGCAGGTGCGGTGTAGCGCCCGCGGCTTGGCCTCCCCCGCGCCGCCTGTCGCGCCGCCGCCTGTCGCGTTGCCGCCTGTCGCCGGCGCCGGCGGTGCCGCCCCCCCGCCGGGGGCGGAGCCGGGGGTGGCGGCGGCGGCTGTTCCCCCGCCGGCGGCTGTTGTCGTTGTTGTCGTCGCGGCGGTTGTTGCGGCGGCGGTGGCGGGCGGAGGGGGCGGGGTCGGCGCCGGGGGCGGGGCCCCCGAGGCGGGGGGCGGGGCCGGGGGCGGGTCCCGGGGCGGCTCCTCCTTCGGCTTCTCCTCTGGGGGGGGCACAAAGGGGAGGGGTTAGGGAGGGAGGGGCCATAGGAGGAGGGGCTATGGGAAGGGGAGGGGCTATAGGAGGGGGAGGGGCTATAGGAGGGGGCTCCATATCCCCCCGTCCCCCACATTCCTCCATGTCCCTCTATGTCCCCCCGTGTCCCCCGTGTCCCCCCATGTCCCTCCATTGTCCCCCAAGTCCCCCCATTGTCCCCATTGTCCCCTCATTGTCCCCATGTCCCCGTTGTCCCCATGTCCCCCATGTCCCCCATTGTCCCCGTTGTCCCCATTGTCCCCGTTGTCCCCATTGTCCCCATGTCCCCCTTGTCCCCATGTCCCCCATTGTCCCCATGTCCCTCCATGTCCCCATGTCCCCCATTGTCCCCCGTTGTCCCCAATGTCCCCCCATGTCCCCATTGTCCCCGTTGTCCCTCATGTCCCCATTGTCCTCCATGTCCCCCCATTGTCCCCATGTCCCCCCATTGTCCCCCATTGTCCCCATTGTCCCTCATTGTCCCCATGTCCCTCCATGTCCCCCCATTGTCTCCATGTCCCCCCGTTGTCCCCCATTGCCCCCATTGTCCCCCATGTCCCCAATGTCCCCATTGCCCCCATTGTCCCCTCATTGTCCCCATGTCCCCCATGTCCCCCCATTGTCCCTATGTCCCCATTGTCCCCCATTGTCCCCATTGTCCCCCACGTCCCCATTGTCCCCATTGTCCCTATTGTCCCCCATTGTCCCCATTGTCCCCCATTGTCCCCATGTCCCCATGTCCCCCGTTCTCCCCTCATTGTCCCATTGTCCCCATTGTCCCCTCATTGTCCCCGTTGTCCCCCCATGTCCCCATTGTCCCCATTGTCCCCATTGTCCCCCCATGTCCCCATGTCCCTCGTTGTCCCCCCATTGTCCCCCATGTCCCCCATTGTCCCCATTGTCCCCATTGTCCCCGCTGGCACCGGGCGGGTTCCGGCCGCCCTCGTCGCCGCTGTCGCTCTCGGAGCCGCTGCCGTCGTCGTCGCTGTCGTCGCCGCGCGGCCGCTTCCGGGGCGGGTCCCGGGCCTGGGGGCGGGGCCGGCCTCAGGGGGCGGGGCCGGCGCGGGGGGGCGGGGCCAGACCCGGGGGGCGGGCCCGGACATTGGGGGAGGGGCCAGACATCGGGGGAGGGACCAGATATGGGGGTGGGGGTGGGGCCAGACACGGGGGTGGGGCCAGACATGGGGGGTGGGGCCGGACAATGGGGGTGGGGCCAGACATTGGGGGTTGGGCCAGACATGGGGGTGGGGCCAGACATTGGGGGTGGGGCTACAAATGGGGGTGGGGCCAGACAGTGGGAGCGGGACTAGAAATGGGGGTGGGGCCAGACACGGGGGTGGGGCCAGACCCAGGGGGTGGGGCTAGACATGGGGGGCGGGGCCAGGCATGGGGGCGGGGACAGACACTGGGGGTGGGGTTAGACATGGGGGCGGAGCCAGAAATTGGAGGGTGGGGCCAAACAATGGGGGTGGGGGGCAGGGCCAGACACAGGGGGCGGGGCCAGACATGGGGTGGGGCCAGACATGTGGGTGGCTCCAGACACAGTGGGTGGGGCCAGACACGGGGTGGGGCCAGACATGGGGGCAGAGCTAGAAAATGGGGGCGGGGCCAGACATGGGGGGGGGCAGAGCCAGACATGGGGAGGCGGGGCCAGGCTGTGTGGGTGTGGCCAGGCTGTGGGGGCGGAGCCAGATGCCGGGGGCGTGGCCAGGGGGCATCGGGGGCGGGGTCTGGACTGCCCTGAGCCCTGGGGGGAGGGGCCAGGGGGACCTTGTTGAGCAGGGGGGCGGAGCTTTGTGTGGGAGGGGCTTTTTTGGAAGGGGTGGGGATTAATTAGGGGAGGGGCTTGTGCAGGGGGTGGGGCTCGCTCGAAGGGGGCGGGGCTTAACGGGAAGGGGCGGGGCTTCCCAATTGGGGGTGGGGTGAAGGGGGCGTGGCCTCTCTGGGGGTGTGGCCTCGGGGGCGTGTCCCACCTTCTTGGGCTCCTTGTCAGGCTCCTCCTCCTTCCGGCCTTTCTCCTCCTCCTCCTCCTCCTCCGGCCCCTTCTTGGCCTTGTCCTCCACAGGCTCCGCCCCCTCGGCCTGGGGGCGGGGACAGTGTCATGGTGGGGGGCGGGGGGGGACACCCGGTGGGGAGGAACAGTCGGGGCAGGAGGAACACCCTGCTGGGGAACACCCTATGGGGAACAGCCGGCCTGGGGGAACACCCTATGGAGAACACCCTTTTGGGGAACACCCTGCTAGGGAACACCCTGCTGGGGAACACCCTAAGGGAACAGGCGACAGGGGGAACACCCTATGGGGAACACCCTATAAGAAACACGCTATGGGGAAGAGTCGGCCTGGGGGAACACCCTTTTGGGGAACACCCTTTTGGGGAACACCCTATGGGGAACACCCTATGGAAACACACGGCGAGGTGAACAGGCGGCGGGGGGAACACACGGCGGGGGGAACACCCTATGGGGAACATCCCATGGGAACAGCCGGCGGGGGGAACACCCTACGGGGAACACTCTGTTGGGGAACACTCTATGGGGAACACCCTATGGGGAACACCCTATGGGAACACCTGGTGGGGGGAACAGGCAGTGGGGGGAACACCCTATGGGAACACCCCATGGGAACACCCGGCGGGGGGAACACCCTATGGGGAACATCCTATGGGGAATACCCTAGGGGAACACCCCATGGGAACACCCGGCAGGGGGAACAGGCAGTGGTGGGAACACCCTATGAGGAACACCCCATGGGAACACCCAGCGGGGGGAACACCCTATGGGGAACATCCTATGGGGAACACCCTATGGGAACACCCTACAGGAACACCCGGCGCGGGGAACAGGCGGTGGGGGGAACACCCTATGGCAACACCCTTTAGGGGAACACCCTGCTGGGGAACACCCTTTTGGGGAACACCCTATGGGAACAGGCGACAGGGGGAACACCCTATGGGGAACATCCTATGGGGAAGAGTCGGCCTGGGGGAACACCCTTTTGGGGAACACCCTGCTGGGGAACACCCTATGAGGAACACCCTACGGGGAACACCCCATGGGAACAGGCGGGGAGGGGGGGAACACCCTATGGGGAACGCCCTGCTGGGGAACACCCTATAGGAACAGGCGGTGGGGGGAACACCCTAGGGGAACACCCTGTTGGGGAACACCCTACGGGAACACCCCACGGGAACACCCGGCGGGGGGTACAGGCAGCGGGGGGAACACCCCATGGGAACACCCCACGGGAACACCCGGCGGGGGGTACAGGCAGCGGGGGGAACAGGCGGCGGGGGGAACACCCTATGGGAACACCCCATGGGAACACCCGGCGGGGGGAACAGGCAGCGGGGGGAACACCCCATGGGAACACCCCACGGGAACACCCGGCGGGGGGTACAGGCGGCGGGCACACCCGGACCTTGGCGTCACCGTCGCGGCGCTCGGGGGGGCCGCGGGGGTCGTCGCGGCGCTCGGGGGGGCCCCGTTCCGGCCCCTCCTCCTCCTCCTGCTCCAGCACCCGCAGGTCGGTGTCGGTGCCGCCCTCCATCTTGATCACGGCTGCGGGGAGCGGGAACGGGAATTCCGAGCGGGAACGGGAATAATACGGGAATTCCCAGGGGGATCCCCAGGGAACGGGGATCCCGAGGGAGCGGGAATGGGAATTCCGAGCGGGAACGGGAATATGGGAATTCCCGGGGGAAGCCCCAGGGAACGGGGATCCCGAGGGAGCGGGAATTCCGAGCGGGAACGGGAATAATATGGGAATTCCCAGGGGGAAGCCCCAGGGAACGGGGATCCCGAGGGAGCGGGAATGGGGATTCCGAGCGGGAATGGGGATTCCGAGGGGGAACGGGAATTCCGAGGGGGAATCGCCAGGGAACGGGGATTCTGAGAGAACGGGAATGGGGATTCCCAGGAGGAATGGGAATTCCCACGGGGATCCCCAGGGAACAGGGATCCCGAGAGAACGGGAATGGGAATTCCGAGCGGGAATGGGAATATGGGAATTCCCACTGGGAATCCCCAGGGAACGGGGATCCCGAGGGAGCGGGAATGGGAATTCCGAGCGGGAATGGGAATTCCCACAGGGAATCCCCAGGGAACGGGGATCCCGAGGGAGCGGGAACGGGAATTCTGAGCGGGAACGGGAATTCCCACGGGGAATCCCCAGGGAACAGGGATCCCGAGGGAGCGGGAATGGGAATTCCGAGCGGGAACGGGAATAATATGGGAATTCCCAGGGGGAAGCCCCAGGGAACGGGGACCCCGAGGGAGCGGGAATGGGGATTCCGAGGGGGAATGGGATTCCACGGGAAATCCCCAAGGAACGGGGATCCTGAGGGAGCAGGAATGGGAATTCCGAGTGGGAATGGGAATATGGGAATTCCCAGGGGGAAGCCCCAGGGAACGGGGATCCCGAGGGAGTGGGAATCGTGAGGGAACGGGAATTGTGAGGGGAATCCCGAGGGAGCGGGAATTCCGAGGGAATGGGTGGGAAAGGGGGAGAATCCTGAGGGAAAAGGGGATGAGGGAGGAGATTCCAGAGCAAAACAGGGTGGAACCGGGATGAGAAGGAGATTCCGGGTGGGAAAACAGGGATAAGAGGGGAGATTCCAGGGAAAAACAGGGATAAGGGGGGGGTTTGAACAGAGGAGGGGACCGGGAGCAGGTTTCCAAGCGGGAAATGGGGAGTCGAGCGGGAAACTGGAGCGGGATGGGAATTTTGTGTGGGAAAACGGGATTGGGGATTGGGTTTGTGCAGGAAAATGGGATTAGAGACATAATTTTGTGTGGGAAAGTGGGATTAGGGACCGGTTTTGTGCGGAAAAGTGGGAACAGGGCCCAATTTTGTGCGGAAAACTGGGAACAGGCACCGATTTTGTGCGGAAAACCAGGATTAGGAGAGAAACATCTAATAGAACATGGTGCTAAATGCAATTTTCCGCACAAAATTGTGTTTGGAGAGGAATTTTGAGGGAAAAAATAGGATTAATGATGGAAAAGGTGATGGAATCAACGGGTTGTGTGCGGAAAACGGTGTTGAGGGAGCTGTTCCCGAGCGGAAAATGGGATAAATGGGGATTTTCCGGGCGCGCGCCGGGTGTTGCCGCCGCCTGTACCGGCGTCGAGGGTCTTGATGATGGCGGGCGCGCGGGTCGATGTCCAGCAACAGGTTTTCGAACCACCCGTTGTCCAGCAGGTACAGGAAAACGTTCAGGCGGTTGCGCAGCGCCGCCTGTGCCTCCTGCTTCCGCTTGCCGGCCTCGTCCGGGTGGTACTTGGAGCGGAACCTGTTGCGGGAACAACACGCGGACGAGGGTCGTTTGTCACCCGCGCGCCGGGTGTAGCGGCCCCCGCGCCGGGTGTAGGGACCACCGCCGCCCCCCAACACCCAACACCCGGAAGGGCGTCCGGGCCGCGATTCCGGCAGGGAAAACCAAAGGGGGGGGCTCGGAAAAGCGGCCCCGCGCGCAACCGGAAGCGGCTCATACCTACCATGGCCCCTTCCATCGGCCGCTTTCCTGACCGTTTTTCCCATTTTTTACTATTATTAGCATTATTTTTTAACGCAAACGTTCGCGGCTGGAAATCCACCCGGAAGGGGAGAAAAAAAAAAATGGGAAAAAACACCCTGAAAAAGGGGCCGGAACGGCGCCGGAAGGCTCAAAAATAAAACAACAAACGCGCGCGGGGGTCCTGCCTGCTTCCTGCCGACTGTTGTCGCTAGCGGCCGCATTGTGCGCGGCGCCGGCCCTGGCTGTCTGCCCGCGGGGGTTTTGGGGCCGAACGGGCCGTTTTGGGGAGCGGAGGCAATCGGGGAGGTTTGGGGAGGGTTTTTTGGGGTGTTTTGGGGTGTTTTTTGGTGTTTTTGTGTGGTTTTTTGGTTATTTTTGGTGCAGGTTGGCGGACGTCCGGAGGGCGCCGGGCTCTTCCGACGGAAGGGGGAGAAAAGGGAACGGTTAAAATGCGCGTGGAGAGAGCAGGAAAACAGCAAAAAACAGCCAAATCCCCCCAAAAACAGCCCCCCGCCCCCCGCCCCACCCCCCAACCCCCCTGCCGCTGTAGCCCCCCCCCCCTTGGAGGACCAACCCCCCTCAGTGCTGAGGGGAGCAGCTGTAGCCCCCCCCCCCTTGGAGGACCAACACCCCTCAATGCTGAATGGAGCGGCTGTAGTCCCCCGCCCTTGGAGGACCAACCCCCCTCAGTGCTGAGGGGAGTGGCTGTAGCCCCCCCCCCCCCTTGGAGGACCAACACCCCTCAATGCTGAATGGAGCGGCTGTAGTCCCCCGCCCTTGGAGGACCAACCCCCCTCAGTGCTGAGGGGAGTGGCTGTAGCCCCCTCCCCTTGGAGGACCAACCCCCCTCAGTGCTGAAGGGAGCGGCTGTAGCCCCTCCCCCCTTGGAGGACCAACACCCTCTCATTGCTGAGAGCAGCGGCTGTAGCCCCCCCCCTTGGAGGACCAACACCTCTCAATGCTCAATGGAGCGGCTGTAGCCCCCCCCCTTGGAGGACCAACACCCTCTCATTGCTGAGGGGAGCGGCTGTAGCCCCCTCCCTTGGAGGACCAACACCTTCTCATTGCTGAGGGCAGCGGCTGTAGCCCCCCTCCTTGGAGGACCAACACCCTCTCAGTGCTGAAGGGAGCGGCTGTAGCCCCCCCCTTGGAGGACCAACCCCCCTCCGCGGCTGTAACCTGCACCCCCATCCAAGAGCAGCGGCTGTAGCCCCCAGCTGGGAGGACCGACCGCTCCCCAGCGCTGTTCGGCTGTAGCCCCCCTTGAAGGACCCCCCACTCCTCAACACGGAGGGGTCCGACTGTTGCCCCTCCTCCTTGGAGGACCCAGCGCTTCTCCGTACTGAGGCGTTCGGCTGTAGCCCCCTTGGAGGACCCACCACTTGGAGGATCTCAGCGTCAAGCGGTGCGACTGTTGCCCCCCACCCTTGGAGGACCTATCACTGCTCAATGCTGAGGATTGTAGCTGTCACCCCATCTTTGGGGGACCTACCAGTCCTTAATACTACGGAGCGCGACTGTAGCTCCCCTTGGAGAACCCCCCACTCGCTCCTCAGCACCGAGGGGTCCGACTGTTGCCCCCTGCTCCCTTTGGAGGACCTACTGCTCCTCAGCTCCAAGGGGTCCGATTGTTGCCCCCCTTGGAGGACCCACCACCCCTCAACGCTGAGGGGAGTTCAGGTGTTGTCCCCCCACCTTGGAGAACCTACCACCCCTCAGCTCTGAGGGGTCCGACTGTTGCCCCCCGGAGGACGTACCACTCCCCAAAGCTGAGAGGAGTTCAGGTGTTGTCCCCGCCACATTGGAGGACCTACCACTCCCCAGCTCTGACTGTTGCCCCCCCTTGGAGGACCTACCACCTCTCAATGCTGAAGAGAGTTCAGGTGTTGCACACCCCCACTCTTGGAGGACCTACCACCCCTCAACTGCTGAGGGGAGTTCAGAGGTTGTCCCTCCCATCTTACAGGACCTACCGCTCCTCTGCTCCGCCTGTCGCCCCCCCCACCTTGGAGGACCTACAGTCCCTCAACACTAAGGGGAGTTCAGGTGTTTTCCCCCCCATTGTGGAGGACCTACCACCTCTCAATGCAGAAGTGAGTTCAGGTGTTGTCCCCCCCACTCTTGGAGGACCTACCGCTCCTCGGCTCCACCTGTTGTCCCCCCTTGGAGGACCCACCCCTCCCTGTTGAGGGGAGTTCAGGTGTCGCCCCCCCACCTTGGAGGACCTACCACTCCCCAATGCTGAAGTGAGTTCAGGTGTTAGACCCCCCATCTTGGAGGACCTACCACCCCTCAACACTAAGGGGAGTTCAGGTGTTGTCCCCCCCACTCTTGGAGGACCTACCACCACTCAGCTCCACCTGTCACCCCCTCCTCGGAGGACCTACCACTCCTGAGCTCCGCCTGTCGCCCCCCCCACCTTGGAGGACCTACCGCTCCTCCGCTCCGGGGCTCCGCCTGTCGCCCCGCCCTTGGAGGACCTACCACTACCCAACACTGAGGAGAGTCCAGGTGTTGTCCCTGCCACCCTTGGAGGACCTACCGCCCCTCAACACTAAGGGGAGTTCAGGTGTCGCCCCCCCCCCCCTTGGAGGACCTACCGCTCCTCCTCAACCCCCTCTTGGAGGACCTACCACCTCTCAACACTAAGGGGAGTTCAGGTGGTGTCCCCGCCACCTTGGAGGACCTACCACTACCCAATGCTGAGAAGAGTTCAGGTGTTACCCCCCCACTCTTGGAGGACCTACCGCTCCTCTGCTCCTCAGCTCCGCCTGTCGCCCCGCCCACCTTGGAGGACCTACGACCTCTCAATGCTGAAGTGAGTTCAGGTGTCACCCCCCCCACCTTGGAGGACCTACCACTACCCAATGCTGAGAAGAGGTCGGGTGTTACCCCCCCACCCTTGGAGGACCTACCGCCCCTCAACACTAAGGGGAGTTCAGGTGTTGCCCCCCCCACTTGGAGGACCTACCATTCCTCCGCTCCGCCTGTTGTCCCCCCCTTGGAGGACCTACCGCTCCTCCGCTCCGGGGCTCTGCCTGTCGCCCCGCCCTTGGAGGACCTACAACTGCCCAACGCTGAGGGGAGTTCAGGTGTTGCGCCCCCCACCTTGGAGGACCTACCACTCCTCCGCTCCGCCTGTTGTCCCCCCCTTGGAGGACCTACCACTCCTCCGCTCTGCCTGTTGTCCCCCCCACTTGGAGGACCTACCGCTCCTCCGCTCCGGGGCTCCGCCTGTCGCCCCGCCCACCTCGGAGGACCTACCACTCCTCGTCCTTGTGCGCCAGGAAGAAGTCCTGCATCTGCTGCCGCCGGAAGTCGACCTTGTAGTCGTGGTAGCGCTTGACGGCCTCCGTCTCGTCAACCGCGTCGTCCAGCGCCAGCAGGAACTCCTTGAAGCTCTTGAGGGCCGGGGGGGCCAGGCCCACCTCCACCTCCGCGATGCTGCCCAGCCTATAGGGAACGTATAGGGAATGTATAGGGAACGTATGGAAAACGTATGGAAAACCATGGAGAAGATGTATGGAGAAATACATAGAGAAATGTATGGGGAAAGACATGGGAACAGCCTGGAATGGCAGCCCCACCTCCACCTCCGTGATGCTGCCCAGCCTATAGGGGAATGTATGGAAAATGTATGGAAATATATAGGGAACATATAGAGGATGTATGGGGAATGTATGGGGAATGTATGGGGAAATGTATGGGGAAATGTATGGGGAAAGACATGGGAACGGTCTGGAACGGCAGCCCCACCTCCACCTCCGCGATGCTGCCCAACCTATAGGGAACGTATAGGGAATATATGGGGAACGTATGGAAAACCATGGAGAAGATGTATGGAGAAATACATGGAAAAATGTATGGGGAAAGACATGGGAACAGTCTGGAATGGCAGCTCCACCTCCACCTCCGCGATGCTGCCCAACCTATAGGGAATGTATAGAGAACGTATGGAAAATGTATGGAAAACGTATGGAAAAACATGGAGAAGATGTATGGGGAAATGTATGGGGAAAGACATGGGAACAGCCTGGAACGGCAGCCCCACCTCCACCTCCGCGATGCTGCCCAACCTATGGAAAATGTATAGGGAATATATGGGGAACGTATGGAAAATGTATGGAAAACCATGGAGAAGATGTATGGGAAATGTATGGGCAAATGTATGGGGAAAGACATGGGAACAGCCCGGAACGGCAGCCCCACGTCCACCTCCGCGATGCTGCCCAATCTATAGGGAACGTATGGAAAATGTATAGGGAACGTATGGAAAACCATGGAGAAGATGTATGGGAAATGTATGGGGAACTGTATGGGGAAAGACATGGGAACAGCCTGGAATGACAGCCCCACCTCCACCTCCGCGATGCTGCCCAACCTATAGGGGAATGTATAGGGAATATATGGGGAACGTATGGAAAATGTATGGAAAAACATGGAGAAGATGTATGGGGAAATGTATGGGCAAATGTATGGGGAAAGACATGGGAACAGTCTGGAACGGCAGCCCCACCTCCACCTCCGCGATGCTGCCCAAGCTATGGAAAATGTATAGGAAATATATAGGGAACGTATGGAAAATGTATGGAAAACCATGGAGGAAATGTATGGGAAATGTATGGGGAAATGTACAGAAAGGGCCCAAACAGCAGCCCCACCTCCACCTCCGCGATGCTGCCCAATCTATAGGGAAACGTATGGAAAATGTATAGGGAACGTATGGAAAATGTATGGAAAACGTATGGAAAAACATGGAGAAGATGTATGGGAAATGTATGGGGAAATGTATGGGGAAAGACATGGGGAAAGACATGGGAACAGCCTGGAATGGCAGCCCCACCTCCACCTCCGCGATGCCGCCCAGCCTATAGGAACGTATAGGGAATGTATAGGGAACGTATAGAGAATGTATAGGGGACATACAGGGAATGTATAGGGGACGTATGGAGAATGCATAGGGGAAGGTACAGGGGAATGGATGGGGAAACGTGTGGGAACCGCCCGGAATGCCGTGTCCGCCCCCATGACCCCGCCCCTCGAAGCTCCGCCCTCACACCCATGAGGCTCCGCCCCCACACCCATGAAGCTCCTCTCGTGTACCCAAAGCTCCGCCCCCACGTCCCCGAAGCTCCGCCCCCACATCCATGAAGCCCTACCCCCGAGGCCCCACCCTCCCCCAGGAGCTCCGCCCCATCCATGAAGCTCCTCCCCATGACCCTGCCCTCCCCGAAGCTCCGCCCCCACATCCCCGAAGCTCCGCCCCATGTCACTGAAGCTCCACCCCCCCCCGTCCATGAAGCTCCTCCCCATGTCCCCGCCCCCCCGAAGCTCCACCCCCCGGGAGCTCCACCCCATGTCCCCCCCCGAAGCTCCGCCCCCCGGGAGCTCCACCCCATGTCCCCACCCCCCCGAAGCTCCTCCCCCCGGGAGCTCCACCCCATGTCCCCGCCCCCGGGAAGCTCCACCCCATGTCCCCGCCCCCCCGAAGCTCCTCCCCCCAGGAGCTCCACCCCATGTCCCCGCCCCCGGGAAGCTCCACCCCATGTCCCCGCCCCCCCGAAGCTCCTCCCCCCAGGAGCTCCACCCCATGTCCCCGCCCCCGGGAAGCTCCACCCCATGTCCCCGCCCCCCAGGAAGCTCCACCCCATGTCCCCGCCCCCCCGGGAAGCTCCGCCCCCGGAAGCCCCGCCCCCGGAAGCCCCGCCCACCTGGCCTGGATGGGCAGCACGTGCTGGGGCAGGACGTGGACGTCCGGGTGCCCCCAGGGCTGGGGGGGGGCCGTAGGTGGGGCCGGCCCCGCCCCCTCCCCCGTAGGGGACGTCGTAGCCCCCCCCGTGGTAGGAGGAGTCAGAGCCGTGGTCGTCCCTGGGGGGGATGGGGACAATGGGGACAATGGGGACAATGGGGGGACATTGGGGACAATGGGGGGACATGGGGACAATGGGGACAATGGGGGGACATGGGGGATATTGGGGACAATGGGGACAATGGGGACATGGGGGGACAATGGGGACAAGGGGGGGACATGGGGGGACATTGGGGACATGGGGGGGACATGGGGGGACATTGGGGACATGGGGGGACATTGGGTGACATGGGGGGACACAGAGGGACATGGGGGACATTGGGGGACATTGAGGACATTCGGGACATGGGGGATGTGGGGGGACGGGGGGGGACATTGGGGGACGTTGGGGACATGGGGGGGACAGGGGAACATGGGGGGACATTGAGACATGAGGGGACACAGGGGACACGTTTTGGGGGACACAATTTAGATGGGGACATTTTGGGGGGGGAGCCTCGGGGGGGGGGGGCTGCATTGGGGGGTGCCATGGGCTGGGGGGGGGGACATGGGACCCATGGGGGGGGGGTCACAGTAACGGGGGGTCCCGGAAGTGGGGAGGGACCCCGGGGGGTCATGGGAACCACTGGGGGTGTCACCCAGGGGAGGTGTCACCCGCAGGTGTCCCCTGGGCGGGGGGGTCACATGCAGGGGGGTGTCACTCGGGCTGTCATCCGGGGGTGTCACCTGGGGGGGGGGGGGGTTGTCACACCCGGGAAGGGGTGTCACCTGGGGGGGGGGGTTGTCACCACGCGAGGGTGTCACCCTAGGGGTTGTCACCTGGAGGGGGATTGTCACCCAGCTGAGGGTGTCACTCAGGAAGGGGTGTCACCCCAGGGGGGGGGTTGTCACCCGGCTGGGGGTGTCACCCAAGGGGTTGTCGCGCCCAGGAAAGGGTGTCACCCGCGGGATTGTCACCCGGAGGGAGGTTGTCACCTGGCCAGGGGTATCACCCAGGGGGTTGTCACACCCCGGAAGGGGCATCACCCGGGAAGGGTGGTCACCCAGGGGGGTGGTGTCACCCAGACGAGGGGTGTCACCCGGAGGGCGGTTGTCACTCGGCCAGGGGCGTCACCCAGACGAAGGTGTCACCCAGGGGGTTGTCCCACCCGGGAAGGGGCATCACCGGGGAAGGGGTGTCACCCGGGGGGTTGTCACCCGGAGGGAGGTTGTCACCCGGCCAGGGGTGTCACCCAGACGAAGGTGTCACCCAGGGGGTTGTCCCACCCGGGAAGGGATGTCACCCCCGGTGGGTGGTGTCACCCAGACAAGGGGTGTCACCCGGAGAGGGGTTGTCACCCAGAGGAAGGTTGTCACCCGGCGGGTTGTCACACCTGGCCGGGGCTGTCACCCGGAGGGGGGTTGTCACCCGGAGGAGGGTTGTCACCCAGAGAAGAGTTGTCACCCAGAGGAGGGTTATCACCCAGAGGGGGGTTGTCACCCAGGGAATTGTCACCCGGAGGGCGGTTGTCACCCGGGGAATTGTCACCCAGAGGGGGGTTGTCACCCGGAGCGGGGTTGTCACCCGGCGCGCGGCTGTCACCCGGAGGGCGGCGCTCACCAGTCGCGGCGCAGGCGCTTCTGGGGGGGGCTGAGCTCGTGGCGGGGGGGGGGCGAGAAGCGCTCGCGGCGGCTGCGCTCGTAGTCGCGGTAGTCGCCCCGGCTGCGCCGCTCGCGGCCCCGGTCCCACTCCCTGCGCCGGGTGACACAACAGTCGGACCACCCCCCCCGCCGGGGGCGCCCCCCCCTGCTGTGTCACCCCCGCCCCCCCCGGCCGCGCACCGGTCGCTCCAGTCGTCGCGGCGACGCTCCCGGCCCCGGTCCCACTCCCTGCGTATTGAAGGGGGGGGGGGGGGGACACAACAGTCGCGACCGACCCCCGCGGCGGCCGGGGGTTGTGTCACCCGCCCCCTGTCTCGCACGCGCGCGCGCGTCCGGCTGTTGCTGCCCCGTCACCCCCCGTCGCCCACCCGGGTCCCTTGTGGGGGTAGCAACAGTCAGACCCTGCAGTGATTGTGTCACCCCCAGCGTGTGGCTGTTGTGTGTCCGCACCCCCTAGTGCAGCTGTTGCGTCTCCTCCTGCCCCCAACGTGGCTGTTGCAGCCCCCACGCGGCTGTTGTGTCCCGGCCCCACATGGTTGTTGTGTTTCCCTATCTCGTGCGGCTGTTGCCTGTGTGTGTGCGTGTGTGTCCCTACAGCTGTTATGTACCCCTGTGCGCATGTACTATATATATATCTATTATAAATGTGTCTGTTTGTATGTGTGTATCTATGTGCGCTTGTTATGTGCGTCTGTATATACGTCTCCACCCGTGCGACTGTTGCGTGTGTGCAAGTCCCCACGCGGCTGTTGTGCGTCTGTGCGTGTGTACGTCCCCGTGCGGCTGTTCCCCTGCCCGCACAGCCGTTCCCCGCCTCGCGCGGCTGTTCCCCCCGCCCCACGACTGTTCCCCCGCGTGTGGTTGTTGCCCCATGTGGCTGTTCCCCCGTACGCCTGTTGTTCTCTCCCATGCAACTATTCCTTCCTGTGCGCTTGTTCCCTGACCCGGCTGTTCCCCCCATGCGACTGTTCCCCCATACAGCTGTTCCCCCTTCGCCCGTGTGGCTGTTCCCCTGCATGTAGCTGTTCCCCCGTGCGGCTGTGCCCCTTCGCGCGGCTGTTCCCCCCCCGTGTAGCTGTTCCTCCCCACGGCTGATCTCCCCCCATGGGGCTTCCTCCCATATGACTGTTCTCCCGTGCGCCTGTTTCCCCCGTGTGGCTGTTCCCCTGCCCGGGCGGCTGTTCTGCCCCCGTGCGGCTGTTGCCCTGCCTGTGCGGCTGTTCCCCCATGCGCCTGTTCCCCTCTATGTGGCTGTTCCTCCGTGCGCCTGTTCCGCCTTGTAGCTGTTCCCCTCCATGTGGCTGTTCCCCCCCACGCGGCTGTTCCCCCCGGCTCGTGCGGCTGTTCCCCCATGCGCTTGTTCCCCCCCGTGCGCCTGTTCCCCGTTCGCCTGTTCCCCCTGCGCATGGCTGTTCCCCTCCCATTCGGCTGTTCCCCCCTGTGCGCCTGTTCCCGGTTCGCCTGTTCCCCCATGTGCCTGTTTCCCCATGTGCCTGTTCCCCCCACACATGGCTGTTCCCCCCCCGTTCGCCTGTTCCCCTCCCGTGTGCCTGTTCCCCCGTGCGCCTGTTCCCCCCGTTCGCCTGTTCCCCGTCTGCCTGTTCCCCTCCCATTCGCCTGTTCCCCCCGTTTGCCTGTTCCCCCGTTCGCCTGTTCCCCCTCTGTGTGCCTGTTCCCCATCTGCCTGTTCCCCTCCCATTCGCCTGTTCCCCCCCGTCCGCCTGTTCCCCCCGTTCGCCTGTTCCCCCTCCATGTGCCTGTTCCCCCATGTAGCTGTTCCTCAGTGTGGCTGCTCCCCCCTCGCCCGTCCGCCTGTTCCCCATTCGCCTGTTCCCCCGTCCGCCTGTTCCCCCCGTCCGCCTGTTCCCCCCCCGTCCGCCTGTTCCCGTCCGCCTGTTCCCGTCCGCCTGTTCCCGTCCGCCTGTTCCCCCCCCCAACAGGCGCACCGGTCGCTCCAGTCGTCGCGGCGCCGCTCCTCGCGCTCCCGGGATCTCTCGTAGTCGCTCCGTTCCCGCCGGAACTTGTCCCGGCGCCGCCGGTCGTACTCGTCGTCACTGTCACCCATCGCGGGGGGGGGGGGCGGGGGGGCTGCGGGGGGGGGACGGGGGGGTGGGGGGGGGGCGGCCGGGGGGGCAGCCGGGACCCCCCCCGAACCGGGACCCCCCCCCTTAACCGGGACCCCCCCCCCAGGAACCTCCTTAAAGGGACCCCCCCCCCCGAGACCCCCCCCTTAAAGGGACCCCCCCGGCCCCCCCGGAACCCCCTTAACCGGGACCCCCTCCAAACCCCCCCCTTAAAAGGACCCCCCCAGGCCCCCCCCTTAATCGAGACCCCCCCACAGACCCCCCCCAACCGGGACCCCCCCCCCAGGACCCCCTTAAAGGGACCCCCCCCCAAACCCCCCCCCTTAACCAGGACCCCTCCATGTCCCCCCTTAACCGGGACCCCCCCGGACCCCCCCCTTAATCGAGACCCCCCCCCAGACCCCCCCAAACCGGGACCCCCCCCAGGACCCCCCTTAATCAGGACCCCCCCCCCCAGACTCCCCTTAAAGGGACCCCCCCCCAACCCCCCCCCTTAACCGGGACCCCCCCCCATCCTGGGACCCCCCCCCCGAGTCCTCCCCACCCCCCACCCACCAAGCCCCTCCCAACGCCCAAGGCCCCGCCCCCTTTTCCGGAACGCGCCCCCCCCCCCAGTCCCAGGGTTCCGCCCCCTTTACAGGGACCTCCCCCCCCCCCCCGGGACCCCCCCCGAGTCCTCCCAGGCCCCGCCCCCTTTTCTAGGCACCTCCCAAGCCCCGCCAACGCCCCAGGCCCCGCCCCCTTTTCTGGAGCCCCCCCATCCCAGGGCCCCGCCCCTTTCCAGGGACCCCCCCCCCCCATCCTGGGACCCCCCCCGAGTCCTCTCCCCCCCGCGCCCCAGGCCCCGCCCCCTTTTGTAGGGACCCGCCCCCCCCACTCGGACCCCCCCCAAGGCCCCGCCCCCTTTTCTAGGGACCCGCCTCCTCCGGCCCCTCCCCCCTCTAGAGCCCCCCCAGAGCCCCCCCGCCCCCCCAACTCGGACCCCCCCAGGCCCCGCCCCCTTCCCCGCCCCCCCCCGCGTGCCCCCCCATCCCACAATGCCCCGCGCGGCCCCACGCGGGACCCCCCCCCCCCGCGGCGCCGTGACGTCACCCGGAGCTCCCCCCGCCCCCCCCGCGGCGCCGTGACGTCACCCCGCGCTCCCCCCCCCCCGCTCCGGACCTGCTCCCGGTGGCGGCTCCGCGGCGCGCGCGGCCCCCGCTGCTTCCGGCCCGCGCAGCCGGAAGTGACGCCGCGCGAGGCGGGGAGCGGAAGTGCGCGCGGAAGGCGCGCGGGAGGGGGGGGGAGGGCGCCAACAGGGCGCGTCTCTATGGTCGCCGCCGCTCTGGCCGCGCTGGAGGACCCGGGAGGGGCCTCTATGGGCACCGCGTGGGGGGGGAGCTGCCCCCTCCCCGTGGGGGAGCGGCGGTTGGGGGCGCTCTAGGAGGGGGAAGGGCGACTCTATGGTGCGCCGGAGGCGGCTCCCGCGAAGGGCGGGAAACTCTATGGCCCTGGCGCCCCGGGACCGGAAGTGGACGCGCCGCCCCGGGAGGCCCCTCCCCCCGCGCGCAGCTCTATGGTCCGGGAGGCCGCGGGAGGACTCGGCCGTGACGTCACCGCTGCCGCCCGCGCCGATTGGCGGCGCCGCCGCCCCCCCCCCCCCCCCCGCTCCGGCCGCCATTTTGGGGCGCCGAAGGGCGCGCGGCCCCGCCCCCCGCGGCGTCACGTGGGCGCGGGAGGCCCCGCCCCCTCCCCCCCCCCCCCCCCCGCCCGGGGCCATCCCGGTTCATCCCAATGGATCCCAATGGATCCCGGTTCATTCCAATGGATCCCGGTTCATCCCAATGGATCCCAATGGGTCCTGGTTCATCCCAATGGATCTCAATGGATCCCGGTTGATCCCAATGGATCCCAATGGGGTCCTGGTTCATCCCAATGGATCCGGTTCATCCCGATGGATCCCGGTTGACCCCGGGGTGCCCCCCCCCTTCCCAATCCAGCGGATCCCGGTTCATCCCGGTGCTCCCAGCGCCCCCCCACATTGATCCCAGTTCATCCCAATGGATCCCAATGGGTCTTGGCTCATCCCAATGGATCTCAATGGATCCCAGAGTGCCCCCCCCCCCCATCCTAGTGGATCCCAATGGATCCCGGTTCATCCCAATGGATCCCAATGGATCCTGGTTCATCCCAATGGATCCCAGAGTGCCCCCCCCCCATCCTAGTGGATCCAATGGATCCCGGTTCATCCCGGTGCTCCCAGCCCCCCCCCCCATCCCAGCAGATCCAGTTCATCCCAATGGATCCCAATGGGTCCCAGTTCATCCCAATGGATCCTGGTGGATCCCAATGGATCCCAATGGATCCCGGTTCATCCCGGTGTGTTCCAAGTCCAACCCCCCCCAATCCCAGCCCATCCCGGTGCTCCCAGCCCCCCCCCCCCCCCCCCGTTGATCCTGTTCATCCCGGTGGATCCCAATGGATCCTGGTTCATCCCGGTTCATCCCGGTGGATCCCAGGGTGCCCCCCCCCCCGTTGATCCCAGTTTATCCCAGTGGATCCCAGGGGGTCCCGGTTCATCCCAACGGATCCCAATGGATCCCGGTTCATCCCAATCCCTCCAGCCCCCCCCCCCATCCCGGTTCATCCCGGTAGTTCCCCGGTTCATCCCAATGGATCCTGGTTCATCCCAATGGATCCCAATGGGTCTTGGCTCATCCCAATGGATCCCAGTGGATCCCAGAGTGCCCCCCCCATCCTAGTGGATCCCAACGGATCCCGGTTCATCCTGGTGGATCCCAATGGATCCCAGTTCGTTCCAATGGATCCCAGTGGATCCCAGGTGCCCCCCCTCCCCCCAGCCCATCCCGGTTCATCCCAATGGATCCTGGTTCATCCCGGTGCTCCCAGTGCCCCCCCCCCCATCCCAGCAGATCCCAGTTCATCCCAATGGATCCCAATGGATCCCGGGTCCTCCCAGTTCATCCCAATGGATTCCGGTTCATCCCAATGTATCCCGGTTCATCCCAATGGATCCCAGTTCCTCCCAGTTCATCCCAATGGGTCCCAGTTCATCCCGGTGGATCCCAGGCTGCCCCCCGCCCCCCCCCCCGTTGATCCCGGTTTATCCCGGTGTTTCCAACCCCCCCCCCCCCCCCGGGCCGCCGGGATGGGGCGGGGGAGGGGCCGCATCCGCCCCGGCCGACCCCCGGGGAAACGGGAAACGCTCCACAAAGGGGCCCCTCCCGCCCGGACGCCGGGGCCCTTCCTGCCCGGACGCCGGGGCCCTTCCCGGGGCTCCATCCCGGGGAAGGGGCGGGAACGGGAACGGGGACGGGAACGGGGACGGGAACGGGGACGGAGCCGCCCGGACGCCTGGGCCCCCCGCGCCGGGAAAGGGGGCCCGGCCGCCTGCACCCCATAGGGGGAGACGGGAGAGGGGACACCCAGACGCCTGGGCCCCATAGAGGAGACTGAGGGGACACTCGGACGCCTGGGCCCCCATAGAAGAGGCTAAAGGGACTCCCGGACGCCTGGGCCCCATAGAGGAGACTGAGGGGACACTCGGACGCCTGGGCCCCCATAGAAGAGGCTAAAGGGACTCCCGGACGCCTGGGCCCCTCTCCCAGACGCCTGGGCCCCATAGAAGAGACTAAAGGGGCTCCCGGACGCCTGGGCCCCCCCGGGGCTCCCGGACGCCTGGGCCCCATAGAAGAGGCTCCTGGACGCCTGGGCCCCATAGAGGAGACTAAAGGGACACCCGGACGCCTGGGCCCCACAGAAGAGGTTGAGGGGACACTCGGACGCCTGGGCCCCATAGAAGAGGCTGAGGGGACACCCGGACGCCTGGGCCCCCTGGGGCTCCCGGACGCCTGGGCCCCATAGAAGAGGCTGAGGGGACACTCGGACGCCTGGGCCCCCATCCCGGACGCCTGGGCCCCACAGAAGAGGCTCCCGGACGCCTGGGCCCCCTGGGGCTCCCGGACGCCTGGGCCCCATAGAAGAGGCTGAGGGGACACTCGGACGCCTGGGCCCCCATCCCGGACGCCTGGGCCCCACAGAAGAGGCTCCTGGACACCTGGGCCCCTCTCCCGGACGCCTGGGCCCCCCCGGGGCTCCCGGACGCCTGGGCCCCTCTCCCGGACGCCTGGGCCCCATAGAGGAGACTGAGGGGACACTCGGACGCCTGGGCCCCCATCCCGGACGCCTGGGCCCCATAGAAGAGACTAAAGGGGGCTGCCGGACACCTGGGCCCCACAGAAGAGGCTCCCGGACGCCTGGGCCCCTTCCCGGACGCCTGGGCCCCGCCATGGGGCTGTGGCGGGCTCCTCCTGTGGGTCCGGCTGGGGCTGGCGCTGGAGGGTGAGTGGCCGGGGGGGGGGGTGGGGTGGGGGGGGCAGGAGGGGCCCAGGCGTCCGGGGCGGCCTCAACCCCCTCCCCCCCCCCCCAGAGGTGCTCCTGGACACACGGGAAGCGACGACGGATCTGGGATGGAGCGTGAATCCGGAGGGGGAGGGGCAGGTGAGAGCGGGGGACACGGGGACAATGGGGACAATGGGGACAATGGGGACAATGGGGACAATGGGGACATGGGGGACATTGGGGACAATGGGGACATGGGGGGGACATTGGACATTGGGGACAATGGGGACATTGGGGACAATGGGGACATTGGGGACATTGGGACATTGGGGGACATTGGGGACATTGGGATGGGGGGGACATTGGGGACATTGGGGACATGGGGACATTGGGGACATTGGGGGACAATTGGGGACATTGGGGATATTGGGGACAATGGGGACATGGGGGACATGAGGGACAATGGGGACATGGGGGGACATTGGGGGACACAGGGGGGACATTGGGGACATTGGGGACGTTGGGGACAATGGGGGGACATTGGGGACATAGAATCATAGAATGCTTAAGGTTGGAAGGGACCTCTAGAAGTCATCTAGTCCAACCCCCCTGACATTGGGGGACATTGGGGACATGGGGGACAATGGGGACATTGGGGACATTGGGGACATTGGGGACAATGGTGACAATGGGGACATGGGGACATTGGGGACAATGGGGGGACATTGGGGACATTGGGGACAATGGAGACATTGGGGACATTGGGACGTTGGGGACAATGGGGGGACATTGGGGACATTGGGGACAATGGAGACATTGGGGACATTGGGGACGTTGGGGACATTGGGGACAATGGGGACATTGGGACGTTGGGGACATTGGGGACGTTGGGGACGTTGGGCGCAGGGGGTGGCTCAGGGCCGTGGGGGAGGGGACAGGGAGGGGACACGGGGACAGCCCAGAACCCTCCCCTCCCCCACCGTGTCCCTCCAGGTCCCCAATGTCCCCAATGTCCCCCCAATGTCCCAATGTCCCAATGTCCCCCGTTGTCCCCAATGTCCCAATGTCCCCAATGTCCCATTGTCCCCATTGTCCCCATTAGTGGGAGGAGCTGAGCGGGGTGGACCCCAAGTGGGGTGTCCCCGTGTCCCCATTGTCCCCAATGTCCCCCATGTCCCCATGTGTCCCCATTGTCCCCATTGTCCCCAATGTCCCCCTATCCCCATTGTCCCCATGTCCCCCAATGTCCCCCCAATGTCCCCCCAATGTCCCCATTGTCCCAATGTCCCCATTGTCCCCATTAGTGGGAGGAGCTCAGCGGGCTGGACCCCGAGCGCGGTGTCCCCGTGTCCCCAGTGTCCCCAATGTCCCCCATGTCCCCATGTGTCCCCATTGTCCCCATTGTCCCCAATGTCCCCATATCCCCATTGTCCCCAATGTCCCCCCAATGTCCCCAATGTCCCCATTGTCCCCATTGTCCCCAATGTCCCCATATCCCCATTGTCCCCAATGTCCCCCCAATGTCCCCAATGTCCCCAATGTCCCCATTGTCCCCATTAGTGGGAGGAGCTCAGCGGGCTGGACCCCAAGTGCGGTGTCCCCATTGTCCCCATGGCAGTGGGAGGAGATGAGTGGGGTGTCCCCATTGTCCCCAATGTCCCAATGTCCCCCGTTGTCCCCATTATCCCCGTGTCGCCAATGTCCCCATGTCCCTCCATATCCCTCCATGTCCCCGTTGTCCCCAATGTCCCCATGGCAGTGGGAGGAGCTCAGTGGGCTGGACCCCGAGTGCGGCGTCCCCAATGTCCCCAATGTCCCCCATTGTCCTCATTGTCCCCATTGTCCCCAACATCCCCAACGTCCCCCCGATGTCCCCATATCCCCAATGTCCCCAATGTCCCCATGTCCCCCTTGTCCCCAATGTCCCCAATGTCCCCATATCCCCATTGTCCCCATTGTCCCCAATGTCCCCCCAATGTCCCAATGTCCCAATGTCCCCCCAATGTCCCCATTGTCCCCATTGTCCCCATTAGTGGGAGGAGCTCAGCGGGCTGGACCCCGAGCGCGGTGTCCCCGTGCGCCTGTTCGAGTCCTGCTCGGCGCTGTCACCGTCACCATCGTCACCGTTGTCACCGTCGTCCCCGTTGTCACCATCATCCCCGTTGTCACCGTCGTCCCCGTTGTCACCGTTGTCCCCGTTGTCCCCGTCCCCGCGGTGGCTGCGCTCCGCCTGGCTCCCCCGCCGCGGCGCCGCCCACGTCTACGCCGAGCTGCGCTACAGCGTGCTGGACTGCGCGCGCCTGACGGCTACAGGCGGCCGCCGCCTGACGCGGAGCGCGGGGCCGCGGGGGGACGGGGGGGACGGGCGGAACGCGGGGGCTGTGAGGCCTATGGGGTCTATGGGGTCTATGGGGCCCATGGGGTCTATGGGGCCTGAGGGGCCTGTAGAATCTATGGGGTCTATGGGGCCTATGGGGTCTATGGAGTCTATGGGGTCTATGGAGTCTGTGGGGTCTATGGGGCCTGTGGAATCTATGGGGCCCATGGGGTCTATGGGGTCTGTGGGGCCTGCGGGGTCTATGGGGCCTGCGGGGTCTATGGGGCCTGTGGGGTCTATGGGCTCTATGGGGCCTATGGGACCTGTAGAATCTATGGGGTCTATGGGGTCTATGGGGCCCATGGGGTCTATGGGGCCTGCGGAATCTATGGGGTCTATGGGGTCTATGGGGTCTATGGGGTCTATGGGGCCTGTAGAATCTATGGGGCCTGTGGCGTCTATGGGGTCTATGGGGCCTGCAGGGCCTGTGGAATCTATGGGGTCTATGGGACCCATGGGGTCTATGGGGCCTGAGGGGCCTGTAGAATCTATGGGGTCTATGGGGTCTATGGGGCCTGTGGGGTCTGTGGGGTCTATGGGGTCTATGGGGTCTGTGGGGCCTGTAGAATCTATGGGGCCTGTGGAATCTATGGGGTCTGTGGGGCCCATGGGGTCTACGGGGTCTATGGGGCCTGAGGGGCCTGTGGGGTCTATGGGGCCCATGGGGTCTATGGGGTCTATGGGGCCTGTAGAATCTATGGGACCTGCAGGGTCTATGGGGCCTGTGGGGCCTGTGGGGTCTATGGGGTCTATGGGGTCTATGGGGCCTGTGGGGTCTGTGGGGCCTGTAGAATCTATGGGGTCTATGGGGTCTATGGGGCCTGTGGGGCCTGCGGGGCCTGTGGAATCTATGGGGCCTGTAGAATCTATGGGGCCTGTGGAATCTATGGGGTCTATGGGGCCTGCGGAATCTATGGGGCCTGTAGAATCTATGGGGTCTATGGGGTCTATAGGGTCTATGGGGCCTGTAGAATCTATGGGGCCCATGGGGTCTATGGGGTCTGTGGGGCCTGCGGGGTCTATGGGGCCTGTGGGGCCTGCAGGCCGCAGCCTGACGCAAGATGGCCGCCCTGGAGACCAACCTGGGTTCCATGGAGACGACCCCGGGGTCCTTAGCGACGACCCCAGCAACCGGCCTATGGGGCCTATGGGGCCTATGGAGCCTATGGGGCCTATGGGGCCTATGGGGCCTGCAGGCCGCAGCCTGGCACAAAATGGCCGCCCTGGAGACGCCCCCGACTTCCTTAGCGACGCCCCCGACTTCCTTAGCGACGCCCCCGACTTCCTTAGCGACGCCCCCGACTTCCTTAGCGACGCCCCCGGCAACGGCCCCAGCGGCGACGGCCCCTCCATGGCGGCGCCCGCGGGGGCGGCCATGACAGGAGCCGGGACAGGCCCGAGGGCGGCCATGATGGATCCCGGGGCGGTGACGGCGGCCATGATGGGACAAACGGGGACCCCGGCGGCCATGATGGCCCCCAAGGTGACCCCGGCGGCCATGATGGATCCTGGGGCGGAAACGGCGGCCATGATGGGACAAAGCGGGGACCCGGCGGCCATGATGGATTCCGGGGCGGGGACAGCGGCCATGATGGATCCTGGGGCGGCGACGGCGGCCATGATGGGACAAACGGGGACCCCGGCGGCCATGATGGATCCCGGGGCGGTGACGGCGGCCATGATGGGACAAAGCGGGGACCCGGCGGCCATGATGGATCCTGGGGTGGAAACGGCGGCCATGATGGGACAAAGGAGGGACCCGGCGGCCATGATGGATTCCGGGGCAGGGACAGCGGCCATGATGGATCCCAGAGCGGCAACGGCGGCCATGGTGGGACAAAAGGGGGCCCTGATGGCCATGATGAGAGAAAGGAGAGCCCCGGCGGCCATGATGGCCCCAATGGCGGCCCCGGCGGCCATGATGGATCCCAAGCTGTCCCCGGCGGCCATGACGGATCCCGGAGCGGCGACGGCGGCCATGATGGGACAAACGGGGACCCCGGCGGCCATGATGGATCCCAAGGCGGCCCCGGCGGCCATGATGGCCCCGCTGGCGGCCCCGCCCCCCCGGCCCTGCCGCGAGACCTTCAGCGTCTTCTACTTCGAGGCGGACGCCGACACGGCCACGGCAACATGGCCGCCCTGGATGGAGAACCCCTACGTGAAGGTGGCGACGGTGGCGGCCGAGCACCTGTCCCACCACGACAATAGTGACGGTGACGACAACAGGCGGCGCCGCCTGACGGGCCGCGTCAACCGCAAGACGCTGCGGCTGGGCCCGCTGTCGCGCGGCGGTTTCTACGTGGCCTTCCAGGAGGCCGGCGCGTGCGTCGCGCTGTTGTCGGTGCGGCTGTGGGTGCGGCGGTGCGGCGCCGTCACCCGCGGGCTGGCGCGCTTCCCCGCCACCGCCCCCCGCGCGCCGGTGACGCCCGCGGCCGGGCGCTGCGTGGAGGGCGCCGAGGGGGACGCGACAGGCGGCGGTGACGGTGACGGTGACGCGGTACCCACCATGTTCTGCCGCCAGGACGGGCAGTGGGCGACGCCGCCCGCGCGGGGCTGTCGCTGCCGCCGGGGGTGGCGCGAGGAGGAGGAGGGAGAGCGGTGCCAGGGTGAGGGGGACGTGGGGACAATGGGGACATGGGGACATTGGGGGACATGGGGGGACATGGGGGGACATGGGGACATGGGGGACATGGGGGACATGGGGACATGGGGGGACATGGGGGGACATGCGGGGACATGGAGGGACATGGGGACATGGGGGAGACATTGGTGACATTAGGGACATGGGGGACATGGGGGATATGGGGAGGACATGGGGGGACATTGGGGACGTTGGGGACATTGGGGGGACATGGGGGATATGGGGGGACATTGCGGACATGGATGTTGGGGACATGGGGGGCATGGAGGGACATGGGGACATTGGGGACATTGGTGACATTAGGGACATGGGGGACATGGGGGATATGGGGGGACATGGGGGGCATGGGGGGACATTGGGGACGTTGGGGACATTGGGGGGGCATGGGGGACATGGGGGGACATGGGGGGACATTGGGGACATGGATGTTGGGGACATGGGAACATTGGGGGGACATTGGGGACATGGGACATTGGGGACATTAGGGACATGGGGGACATGGGGGGATATGGGGGCATGGGGGGACATTGGGGACATGGGGGGACATTGGGGACATAGGGGGATGTGGGGACATGGAGGGACATGGGGGACATGGGTGCTATAGGGCACTGTGGGTGCTATGGGGCGCTATGGGGTGCTATGGGTGCCATAGGGCACCGTGGGTGCTATGGGGCACTATGGGTGCCATAGGGCACTGTGGGTGCTATGGGGCGCTATGGGGCGCTATGGGTGCCATAGGGCACTATGGGTGCTATAGGGCACCGTGGGTGCTATGGGGCGCTATGGGTGCTATAGGGCACTGTGGGTGCTATGGGGTGCCCTAGGGTGCTATGGGGCTCTATGGGTGCTATAGGGCACTGTGGGTGCTATGGGGTGCCCTAGGGTGCTATGGGGCGCTATGGGTGCTATAGGGCACTGTGGGCGCTATGGGGTGCTATGGGTGCTATGGGGTGCTGTGGGGCGCTATGGATGCTATAGAGTGCTGTGGGTGCTATGGGTACCATAGGGTGCTATGGGGCACTATGGGTGCTATAGGGCATCATGGGTGCTATGGGGCACTATGGGGCTCTGTGGGCGCTATAGGGCACTATGGGTGCCATAGGGCACTGTGGGTGCTATGGGGCGCTATGGGTGCTATAGGGCACCGTGGGCGCTATGGGGCGCTATGGGTGCTATAGGGCACTGTGGGTGGGTGCTATGGGGCGCTATGGGCGCTATAGGGCACTGTGGGTGCTATGGGGCGCTATGGGGCGCTATGGGTGCTATAGGGCACTGTGGGCGCTATGGGGTGCTATGGGTGCTATGGGGTGCTGTGGGGCGCTATGGATGCTATAGAGTGCTGTGGGTGCTATGGGTACCATAGGGTGCTATGGGGCACTATGGGTGCTATAGGGCATCATGGGTGCTATGGGGCACTATGGGGCTCTGTGGGCGCTATAGGGCACTATGGGTGCCATAGGGCACTGTGGGTGCTATGGGGCGCTATGGGTGCTATAGGGCACCGTGGGCGCTATGGGGCGCTATGGGTGCTATAGGGCACTGTGGGTGGGTGCTATGGGGCGCTATGGGCGCTATAGGGCACTGTGGGTGCTATGGGGCGCTATGGGGCGCTATGGGTGCTATAGGGCACTGTGGGCGCTATGGGGTGCTATGGGTGCTATGGGGTGCTGTGGGGCGCTATGGATGCTATAGAGTGCTGTGGGTGCTATGGGTACCATAGGGTGCTATGGGGCACTATGGGTGTTAGGGGTCCTATAGGGCACTGTGAGTGCTATGGGGTGCCATAGGGTGCCATAGGGTGCTATGGGGCACTATGGGTGCTATAGGGCACCGTGGGTGCTATGGGGCACTATGGGTGCCATAGGGCACTGTGGTTGCTATGGGGCGCTATGGGTGCTATAGGGCACTGTGGGTGCTATGGGGCACTATGGGGCTCTGTGGGCGCTATAGGGCACTATGGGTGCCATAGGGCACTGTGGGTGCTATGGGGCTCTGTGGGCGCTATAGGGCACTATGGGTGCTATAGGGCACCGTGGGTGCTATGGGGCACTATGGGTGCCATAGGGCACTATGGGTGCTATAGGGCACTGTGGGTGCTATGGGGCGCTATGGGGCGCTATGGGTGCTATGGGGCGCTATGGGCGCTATGGGGCACTATGGGTGCTATGGGGCGCTATGGGTGCTATAGGGCACTCTGGGTGCTATGGGGCGCTATGGGGCGCTATGGGTGCCATAGGGCGCTATGGGTCAGGGAGGTGCCGGGGGTCGGTGCCCGGACGCCTGGGCCCCCTGCTGACCCCGCCCCCTTCCAGCCTGTCCCCCCGACACCTACAAGGCGGAGCCGGGGGCGGGGCCCTGCGTGCCCTGCCCCGCCCACAGCCACGCCCCCGAGTCAGGCGCCGCCGCCTGTTCCTGCCGCCCGGGGTGGTACCGCGCGCCCGGCGAGGGGCCCGAGCAGCGCTGCACCGGTGAGTGACCCCGTACACCCCGAAATACACCCGAAATACACCCGAACACCCCCAAACACACCCCAAAATACACCCAAACACCTCCAAACACCCCCAGAATACACCCAATGACCCCAAAATACCCCCAAAGTACACCCCAACACGCCAAAATACACCCAAAATACACCCAAACACCCCCAGAATACACCCAAAATACACCCCAGCACCCCAAAGTACACCCAAAATACACCCAAACACCCCAAAATACACCCCAGCACCCCAAAATACACCCAAACACCCCCAGAATACACCCAATGACCCCAAAATACCCCCAAAATACACCCAAACACCCCAAAATACACCCCAAAATACACCCAAACACCACAAAACACCCCCAAACACCCCCAGAATACACCAAATGACCCCAAAATACCCCCCAAATACACCCCAGCACCCCAAAACACTCCCAGAATACACCAAATCACCCCAAAACACCCCCAAAACACCCCCAACACCCCCGAAATACCCCCAGAAT
>NW_028290355.1:0-21214 GCF_059628265.1 Tinamus guttatus | reverse complement strand
ACAGACCAGACCCCCCCCCCCCCCAAAAAAAATCTGCGTTTGGTTCCGTCGGGGTGGGAGGGGCTTCCAGAAGCCCCGCCCCTTGTGCGCGGCCCCCCCCCTCCCCCCCCCATTTGGATCCCAATGGAACAGCCCGGGATCGCGCCCCCCCCCCCCCCCCGTTTCCATGGCGACCCCTCTCCCCCCCCGCACCGTTTCCATGGCGACCCCTCCCCCCCCGCACCGTTTCCATGGCGACCGCGCGACGCCCCGCGCGGGCGGGGCGCGCAAGGGCTGACGGGAGGCGGGGGGCGGGGGTCCGAGCGGCTACGGCGGCCGCGGGGGGCCCGAAGGCTCCGCGCGCTGCGTTTATTAGCGGGGGAGGGGGCGGGGTCAGCGCTGCCACTGCCGCAGCTTCCGGTGCATGAGGAGGGCGGCGGGGGCGGGGCGCGCGCACGCGCGGGGCGGGGCCGCCGCGGCGGGGGGCGGGGCCTCCAGGAGGGGCCGGTTGAGGAGCAGCTCCCGGGGGGGGGGCAGCAGCTCCCGGAGCGGCGGGGGGGGCGGCTCCTGCGGGGGGTTCGGGGTTAATTAAGGAGGGGGGTTAATTAAGGGGTTAATGAGGGGGTTAATTAACGGGAGGGGGTCTCACCGCGCGGGGCGGGGCCGGCGGGCGCCCCGCCCCCAGCCCCGCCTCCAGGAGCCGCTCGGGCACCGCGAGACTCACGAGGCCCCGGAAGAGGCGGCGCCGGGGGGGGACGTTCATGGCTGGGGGGGGGGGCGGGAAGGGGGGGGGCACGGAGTCACTTTGGGGGGAGGGGCGGCAATGTGCGACCCCCCCCCCACGTTGTGACCTCCTGCTCCGTGTCACCCCCCCCAGTGTCACCTCCCCCCCCAGTGTCACCCCCCCAGTGTCACCCCCCCCCCCGTGTCACCCCCCCCCCCAGTGTCACCCCCCCCCGTGTCACCCCCCCCCCGTGTCACCCCCCCCCCTTGTCACCCCCCCCGGTGTCCCCCTGCTCCCCCCCCCCCGTTGTGACCCCCCTCCTCATTCTGTGCCCCCCCCCCCGGTATCGCAGTGTGACCCCCCCCCCCCAATGCCCCCCTGCCGGTGTGACCCCCCCCCCGTCGTGTCCCTCCCCCCTCCACTCCCAGTGTCCCCCTGTTCCCAGGGTGACGCCCCCCCCGCGTGACCCCCCCCATGACCCCCCTCCCTGGTGTGACCCCATGTCCCCCCCCCCACCGTGTGACCCCCCCATGTGACCCCATGTCCCCCCCCCCATGTGACCCCCCCCGGCTTGACCCCCCCCCCCATGTCCCCCCCCTCGGTATCACCTCCCCATGACCCCCCCCCCCGCGGTGTGACCCCCCCATGACCCCTCTGGTTTGACCCCCCCCATGTGACCCCCCCCATGTGACCCCCCCATGTGACCCCCCCCATGTGACCCCCCCTGGTGTGACTCCCCCATGTCCGTCCCCCCCCCCGGTGTGACCCCCCTCCCATGTGACCCCCTCCCATGTGACCCCCCCCCGGTTTGACCCCCCCCATGACCCCCCCACGTGACCCCCCTGGTGTGACCCCCCCCCCACGTGACCCCCCCCCCCGGATGTCCCCCCCCCCACCTGCGGCCGCCCCCGCCTCCATCTCCCGCCGCGCTCTGAACGACGCCCCCAGGAGGGCGGCGGCGGCGCCGGCCGCGTCGAAGCCCCGCCCCCCCGCGGCGGCCCCGCCCCCCGCCGCCCCCCCCCGCGCCGCCGCCGCCAGCGCGAGGCTGCTCCGGAGCCGGGGGGCCCCCAGCGGGGGGGGAGGGGGCGGAGCCGCCGGGGGGGGCGGAGCCTCCGGGCTCAGCTGGAAACGGACCTGGGGGGTCATAGAGAGCCCGGGGGGACCATAGAGACCCCCGGGGGACCATAGAGATGAAGGGGGACCATGGAGATGGAGGGCGACCATAGAGATCCCCGGGGGACCATAGAGATGAAGGGGGACCATGGAGATGGAGGGGGACCATAGAGATGAAGGAGGAGAGGGGGTGTCATAGAAACACGGGGTGACATAGAGATCATGGAGAGCCCGGGGGGACCATAGAGATGAAGGGGGACCATAGAGATGAAGGGAGACCATGGAGATGGAGCGGGACCATAGAGATGAAGGAGGGGAGGGGGTGTCATAGAGACACGGGGTGACATAGAGATCATGGAGACCCCCGGGGGACCATAGAGACCCCCGGGGGACCATAGAGATGAAGGGGGACCATGGAGATGGGGGGGGTTATAGAGACACGAGGTAACATAGAGATAAGGGGGACCATAGAGACACTGGGGGATCATAGAGACATTGGGACCATAGAGAGCCCGGGGGACCATAGAGATGGGGGGGGGGGGAGGGGGTGTCATAGAGACACGGGGTGACATAGAGCTGGGGGGCGGGGGGAGGGGGACACCACGGAGAGCCCGGGGACCATAGAGACCCCAGGGGAAACCATAGAGATGAAGGCGGACCACCAGGACCATGGAGAGCCCGGGGACCATAGAGACGGGGAAAGGAGCATAGAGACGGGGGAACCAACAGACACGGCGGGACCATAGAGACGGGGTGGGGGCATAAACACCCCGGGGACCATAGAGACGGGGACCATAGAGACGGGGGGACCCACCTCCCAGCTCCCACAATGCCCCGCGGCGCCATAGAGATGCCCAGACCCGCCCTCCCGCTTCCCAGGATGCCCTGCGGTACCATAGAGACATGGAGACCGCCGGTTGCCATAGAGACCAGCCCGCACCCGCCAGTTCCCGCCATGCCCGCGCGGCCTCCCGCTCTCCCCGCCCCCCCCCTCCCGGTTTTTCCCACCCCTCCCCCCTCCCGGTTCCGCCCCCCTCCCGGTCTCCCCCCCCCCCCCCCCGCCGGGTCCTCCCGCCGGGTCCTCCCGTTTCCCGGCATCCCCCGCACCTGCCGCGGAGCCGCCGGGCCCCGCCCGCGCCGCAGGATCCCGCCGGGCCGCTCGGGGCCGCTCATGGCGGACACGCCCCGCCCCCCTCACGTGGCCACGCCCCCTCCCTCCGCAGGCCCCGCCCCCCTCCACAAAGGCGGGAAAAAAACCCGCCTCGCCCGCAACCAACATGGCGGCGCCCGCCTCTGACGTCACGCCCCTCCCGCTTCCCCTTTAAGGACGCGGGTTCGAGACCGGACCCCGGCGGGGGGGGGGGGGGGGCCGAACCCCAGAGCCCCCCCCGGGCTCCCCCCCCCCCGAACCCCCTAGATCGCTCCGCCCCCTCCCCAAGCCCCGCCCACCCCCATGAGACCCCCCCCCCCCCCAATCCCCATCACCCTTCAGGACCCCCCCCCAAGCCCCGCCCATCCCTCCAGAACACCCCAAACCCCCTCCCCAGCCCCAGGCCACGCCCACCAATCCCCGCCCCCCCCCAGAACCCCCAATCCCCGCCCCCTCCCCAATCCCCGCCCCCTCTCCAAGCCCCGCCCACCCCCCTATGAGACCCCCCCCCCCAATCCCCATCACCCTCCAGGACCCCCAAAGCCCCTCCCCACACCCCCAGGCCACGCCCACCAACCCCCACTCACCCCCCAGAAGTCCCGCCCCCCCACGCCACGCCCCGCCCACCCCTATGAGACCGCCCCCAATCCCCCTCACCCTCCAGAATCCCCCAAGCCCCGCCCATCCCATCCAGAACGCCCAAAGCCCCGCCCCCAGGGCACGCCCACCAACCCCCGCCCACCCCCAGAACCCCCCAAGCCCCGCCCCCTCCCCAAGCCCCGCCCACCCTCTATGAGACCCCCCCATCCCCATCACCCTCCAGGACCTCTCCAAGCCCCGCCCAATCCCTCCACAACCCCCAAAGCCCCGCCCAGGCCACGCCCACCAATCCCCGCCCACCGCCTCCCCCAGGCCACGCCCCCCCTCCCGCCTCCCCCCCCCGCGCCACCAGGTGGCGCCGCCGCCGCTTTGTGGGGGGGGGGGCGGGGGGGGGCGCAGCGCCCTCCCCCTCCCCCCCCCCGCCGGACGCTGCGTCAGCGGCGCCGCCGCCGCCTCCTCCATGGAGCGGGGTAGGACCGGGGGGGGGGGGACACCGGGAGCGGGGGGGGGGACACGGGGGGGGGGACACCGGGAACGGCGGGGGGGGGGGCGAGCGGCTCTGACCCCCCCTCCCCTCCCCCCGCAGCCCCCTAGAGCCGCCCCTCCCCCCCCGCTCCTCATGCGGCCCCGCCCGCCCTGAAGCCGCCGCCGCCGCCGAGGGGGGAGGAGGAGGAGGGAGGGGGGGGAGCGGCTCCCCCCGGGGGGGGGCGCGGCCCCCCCCCAGCGCCCCAGGTAACGGCGGGGGGGGGGGGGGATGGAGGGGCCCGGGGTGGGGGAGGGGGGGATGGAGGGGCCCCGGCGTCCGGGGGCGGCCGTGGACAAGGACGCGGGGAGGGGCCCGGGCGTCCGGGAGCCGCTCGGGGGGGGGGGGTGCACAGAGAGGGGCCCAGGCGTCCGGGACCCCCATGTAGAGGAGGGTCATGGGGAGGGGCCCAGGCGTCCGGGACCCCCAATATGGGGGGGGGGGGGGGTCGCACAGAGGGGCCCAGGCGTCCGGGACCCCCATGTGGGGGGAGGGCCCTGGGGAGGGGCCCAGGCGTCCGGGACCCTGATGTAGAGGAGGGTCATGGGGAGGGGCCCAGGCGTCCGGCGCCGCACGGAGGGGGTCGCACAGAGGGGCCCAGGCGTCCGGGACCCCCATGTGGGGGGAGGGCCCTGGGGAGGGGCCCAGGCGTCCGGGACCCTGATGTAGAGGAGGGTCATGGGGAGGGGCCCAGGCGTCCGGCGCCGCACGGAGGGGGTCGCACAGAGGGGCCCAGGCGTCCGGGCGCTGCTCTGGGGGGTGGTCATGGGAAGGGGCCCAGGCGTCCGGGACCCCCATGTAGGGGGGGGGCGGTCATGGGAAGAGGCCCAGGCGTCCGAGAGCTGTTCGGGGGGGGCGGTCACACAGAGGGGCCCAGGCGTCCGGTGCCCCCATGTGGGGAGGGCCCTGGGAAGGGGCCCAGGCGTCCGGGACCCCCATTTCGGGGGGGGGGGTCATGGGGAGGGACCCAGGCGTCCGGGCGCTGCTTGGGGGGGTTGCACAGAGGGGCCCAGGCGTCTGGGACCCCGATGTAGGGGGGGTCATGGGAAGGGGCCCAGGCGTCCGGGACCCCCATGGGGGAGGGGGGTCGCACAGAGGGGCCCAGGCGTCCGGGACCCCCCCATGTAGTGGAGGGTTCTGGGGAGGGGCCCAGGCGTCCGGTGCCCCCATGTGTGGGGGGGATCACACAGAGGGGCCCAGGCGTCCGGTGCCCCCATGTGGGGGGGGGGTCGCACAGAGGGGCCCAGGCGTCCGGGTCCCCCCAGGGCGCGCGGGGGCGGCATGAGCGGCCCCCCCCCGCGAGGAGCAGCCCCCCCCCCGCCATGAGCCTCCTGTGCCGCAAGAGCCGCCTGGACTGGCGGCCCCGGCGCGAGCCCGACCCCCGCGCGGGGTGAGTGGGGGGGGGGGGGGGGGGGCGGCGGCCGGGTCGACCCCCCTGTCAATGGGCCCAGGCGTCCGGGTGTTCCCGGGGCCCCGGCGTCCGGGTCGACCCCCATCCATGGGCCCAGGCGTCCGGGTGCTCCTCTGTCCATGGGTCCCTGTGTCCGGGTGTTCCAGGGGTCCAGGCGTCCGGGTCCCCCCCCCCCCCCCCAAAATGGGCCCAGGCGTCCGGGTGCTCCCAGGGACCCTGGTGTCCGAGTGCTCCCCCATCCATGGGCATCCAGGTCTCCCCCCCCCCCGTCAATGGGCCCCAGTGTCCAGGTGTTCCCGGGGCCCCAGCGTCCGGGTCGACCCCCATCAATGGGCCCCAGTGTCCGGGTGCTCCTCTGTCCATGGGTCCCTGTGTCCGGGTGCTCCAGGGGCCCAGGCGTCCGGGTTCCCCCCCCCCAAAATGGGCCCAGGCGTCCGGGTGTTCCCAGGGCCCCGGCGTCCGGGTGCTCCTCTGTCTATGGGCCCAGGCGTCCGGGTGTCCCCTTGTCCGGGTGCTCCAGGGGGCCCCGGCATCCGGGTCTCCCCCCCCATCAATGGGCCCAGGTGTCCGGGTGTTCCCAGGGCCCCGGCGTCCGGGTCCCCCTCCTCCCCCTCCCCCCCAATGGGCCCAGGCGTCCGGGTCCCCCGCCCCCCCCCAATGGGCCCCGCCCCCCGGGCCCTCACGCCCCGCCCCCCCGTTCCGCCCCGCCCCCCCAGGCGCCGCCAGCTCCGCCCCGGGTTCCTGACGCTCCCGCAGGGGCCGCGGGCCCCGCCCCCCCCCATGGCCCCCCGCTCCCTCTCCTGCCACGCCGTGGGGGGGGGCGGGGCCCCCGCCGAGCCCCGCCCCCGCGACGGCCCCGCCCCCGCCAAGGGAGGTGAGGGGGGGGCGAGGGGGGGATTGGGAGGGGGCACTGGGGGGGGGTAAATGGGGCAGTTATGGGGGCAGTGGGGGGGTTGTGGGGGCAAATAAAGGGGTTACGGGGGCACTGGAGGGTTGTGGGGGGCATTGGGGGGTTATGAGGGGGTAAATGGGGCAGTTGGGGGGGTTATGGGGGTAAATGGGGCAGTTATGGGGGCAGTGGGGGGGTTGTGGGGGCAAATAGAGGGGTTGGGGGCACTGGAGGGTTGTGGGGGGCATTGGGGGGGTTATGAGGGAGTAAATGGGGCAGTTATGGGGGGTTATGGGGGGGTCGCAGGGGCCATTGGAGGGTTATGGAGGGGGGTGGGGGCTCCGTGGGGGGTCATGGGGGGCACCTGGGGGGGCTACAAGGGGTGGGGGGGGCTGCGGGGGGCGGGGCCTGTGGGTGGATGGGGGGGGTTATGAGAGCGGGGGGGCTCTGAGGACCCTTGGGGGGGGGCGGGGGGTAAATGGGGGGCTATGGGGGGGCTATTGGGGTCCAGGGGGTCTATAGGGGTCCGGGGGGGGGCTATGGGGGCTGGGGAGGGTCATGAGGGGCCACGGGGTGGGAGGGGCCACGGCGGCGCTGGCCCCGCCCACCCCCTCGCTGACCCCGCCCCCTCCGGCCGCAGCCCCGCCCCCCGCGGCGGCGCCGCCCCCGAAGCCCCCGCGCAGCCCCCGCCCCCCCCGCGGCGCCGCCCCCCCCGCGGAGGGCGGGGGGGAGGAGGAGGAGCAGGAGGAGGAAGAGGGCGGGGCCGCCCGTGACGTCAGCGGTGACGCCGCCGCGGGGCGGGGCGCGGGGGAGGAGCCGGTGTACGTGGAGATGGGCGGGGCCTGCGCGGGGGGCGGGGCCGCGCTGCCGGAGGGCGGGGCCTGGGGGGCGGGGCGGGGCCTGGGGGGGCGGGGGGGAGGAGGCGATTTACGAGGAGATGAAATATCCGGGGGGGGGGGGGCGCCCCCCCCCGCCCCCCCCCCGGGCTCCGCCCCCCCGGGATCCCCCCCCCCGGGATCCCCCCCCCCTTCCCCAACCTCCTCCCGCTGCGGCCCCCGCTGCTGGCCCCGCCCCCCGGGAGGGGCGGGCGCGCGGGGGGCGGGGCCTCCAAGGGGGGCGGGGCCGGGCGCGCGGGGGGCGGGGCCGACGCGTCGCGGCTGCCGCTGCCCGCGCGGGAACCCGGAGCCGGATCCGGATTCGGGGCCGCGTCGGGATCCAGAGCGGCCGGAGCCGGAGCCGGGCCGGGATTCGGAGCGGTGCCCGGAGCGCCGGGATCCGGAGCGGCACCGGGATCCGCTTTGGCCCCGGGATTCGGAGCGGCACCGGGATCCGGAGCGGCACCGGGATTCGGAGCGATTCCGGCACTGGGAGCGATTCCGGCGTTCGGAGCAGCCGGATTGGGGTGCCGGGCGCTGGGATCCGGAGCGGCGCCGGGATCCAGGGCGCCGGCGTGCGGAGCGGCGCCGGGAGCCGGACTGGGATACAGGATCCTGGGATCCGGACTCGCCCCCGGCTCCGGAGGGGTCGGATCCAGGTTACTGGGACCTGGAGCAGCAGCAGGATTGGGAGCAGCCGGATCCGGAGCGTTGGGATCCAGAGCAGCGCTGGGATCCGGAGCAGGTTTTGGAGCACTGGGATCCGGAGCGGCCGGATCCAGAGTAGCGCTGGGAACTGGAGCGCTGGGATCCGCAACAGCAGCAGGAGCCGGAATCCTGGATCGGGAGTACCGGGATCGGGAACACTGGGAACTGGAGCGCTGGGATCGGGAACACTGGGAACTGGAGCGCTAGGATCCAGAGCGCCGGGATCCGGAGCAGCGCCGGGATCCGGACTAGCGGGACCTGCGGGAGCAGCACCGGGATCCGGAGCGACAGCGGGATCGGGAATCCCTGTGTCGGGAATCCCGGGGTCGGGAATTCCAGGGTCAGGAATCCCAGGGTCGGGAATCCCGGGGTCGGGAATTCCAGGGTCAGGAATCCCAGGGTTGGGAATTCCAGGGTCAGGAATCCCAGTGTCGGGAATTCCAGGGTCGGGAATTCCTGTGTCGGGAATCCTGGGGTCGGGAATTCCAGGGTCAGAATCCCAGTGTCGGGAATTCCGGGGTCGGGAATTCCGGGATCGGGCCGGGCCCGCAGCCACTCGACCCCCCTGCAGCCCCCGGCGCGGTCGGAAGCGGCTCCGGCTCCGGCTCCGGCTCCGGTTCCGTCCCGGGCGGCTCCGTCGCTGCTCCCGGTTCCGCAGCCCGGCCGGGCCGCTCCGGGGCCCTGGACCTACCCGGGAAGCGGCGCCGGAGCCGGGAACGCGGCCGGAGCGTCGCGGCGGCCCCCGGCCTACGAGAGCCTCCGGGGCGACGCTCCGGGGCGGAAAAGCTCCGGGAGCGGCCGGAAAAGCGAGGGCGAGCGGGATCCGGGCCATTCCCGGCGGGCGGAAAAGCTGCTGGCGGAGGCGGCTTGGGAAGAGGCTCCGCGGGGCCGCACGGCGCTGCCGGTGCCGTGCCAGACATTCCCGGCGTGCCACCGGAACGGAGGTGAGTCCGGGGCGGGAACGGCGGGAATGGCGGGAACGGCGGGCGTTCTCCCGCTGGATAACGCGGGAACGGCGGCTGTTTGCCTCTGGATAATGCGGGAATGGCCGGTGTTTCCCGCCGGATAACGCGGGAACGGTTCTCTCTCCGGATAACGCAGGAATTCCGGCCGTTTCCCTCCGGATAACGGGGGAATTCCAGCTATTTCCTGCCGGATAATGCGGGAATTCCGGCCATTTCCCCCCGGATAACGCGGGAATTCCGGCTGTTCCCTGCCAGATAACGTGGGAATTCTGGCCATTTCCCCCCGGATAACATGGGAATTCCAGCCGTTTCCCCCCGGATAATGCGGGAATTCCGGCCGTTTCCCTCCGGATAACACGGGAATTCCGGCCGTTTCCCTCCGGATAACGTGGGAATTCCAGCCGTTCCCCCCCGGATAATGCGGGAACGGCGGCCATTCTCCCGCCGGATAACGTGGGAATTCCGGCCGTTTCCCTCCGGATAATGTGGGAACGGCGGGTTTTTCCCCCCGGATAACGCAGGAATTCCGGCCGTTTCCCACCGGATAACGCGGGAATTCTGGCCATTTCCCCCCGGATAACACGGGAATTCCGGCCGTTTCCCTCCGGATAATGTGGGAATTCCAGCCGTTCCCCCCCGGATAATGCGGGAACGGCGGCCATTCTCCCGCCGGATAACGTGGGAATTCCGGCCGTTTCCCCCCGGATAGTGCGGGAATTCCGTCCATTTCCCCCCGGATAACGCGGCCGCCTCCGCAGATTTCCCGGGCGGATTCCGGCTGGGCCGCTCCGCCTCCACATCCGGCGTCCGGCCGGGAGCGTCGGCGGCTCCGGGCGGCTCCGGGCGGGAACGCGACGGGAAGCTCCTGGAGGTGATCGAGCGGAAGCGGAGCGTGTGCAAGGAGATCAAGGCCCGGCAGCGGCCGCTCCTGAAGCAGGAGAGTCTCCCGGCGCTCCCGGGATGGCGCCGCGCTCCGGGCCGGAACGCCGCCGGAACGCCGCCCGCGCGCCGGCCCCACGCCGTGCTCTGGGACACGGCCATCTGAGCCGGGCGGGATGGATCCGTATGGAGGAGCCGGGCCCGGAAACAGGGATCCGAGTCCATCCGGAGGGATTGGAGTCCATCCGGAGCGGGATGGATCCACGTGGAGGAGCTGGGCCCATCCACAGGGATCCGAGCCCATCCGGAGCGATTGGAGTCCATCCGGAGCGGGATGGATCCGTGGGGAGGAGCCGGGCCCGGAAACAGGGATCCGAGCCCATCCGGAGCGATTGGAGTCCATCCGGAGCGGGATGGATCCACGTGGAGGAGCTGGGCCCATCCACAGGGATCCGAGCCCATCCGGAGCGATTGGAGTCCATCCGGAGCGGGATGGATCCGTGGGGAGGAGCCGGGCCCGGAAACAGGGATCCGAGCCCATCCGGAGCGATTGGAGTCCATCCGGAGCGGGATGGATCCGTATGGAGGAGCCGGGCCTGAAAACAGGGATCCGAGCCCATCCGGAGCGATTGGAGTCCATCCGGAGTGATCTGAATCCGTATGGAAAAGCTGGGCCCATCCACAGGGATCCGAGCCCATCCGGAGCGATCGGAACCCATTTGGAGTGACCTGAATCCGTGCGGAGAGATCCAAGTGCATCCGGAGCGAACTGAGTCCATGCGGAAGAGCTGGGCCCATCCGCAGGGATCCGCGTCCATCCGGAATGATCTGAGTCCATCCGGAATGATCTGAGTCCGTGTGCAGGGATCCGAGCCCATCCCAGGGATCTCAGTCCTTGCGGGAGGATCCAGGTCCATCCGGGGGGGATCCAAGTAAATCCGCAGGGATCTGAGGCCGGACAGGGAGATCGGAGCCCGTGCAGGAGATCCAGGAAAGATCCATGAGGATCTGGATCCATGTGGGGGTCCACGGCGATCCGGAGGGATCCATGCGGGAGCGCTGAGCCCATCCGGAACGATCCGAGTCCATCCAGGGGATTCCGAGACAATCCGGAGCAAACCGAGTCCGTATGGAGCAATCCCAGCCCACGTGGGGGATCCGAGCCCATCCGCAGGGATCCCGGTCTGGGATCCGGAACGATCCACGTCCCCCTGGAACGATCCCAGCCCATCCATAGGGATCCCGGTGCGGGATCTGGAACGATCCCAGCCCATCCACAGGGATCCCGGTGCGGGATCCGGAATGATCCGCGTCCACCTGGAACGATCCCAGCCCATCCACAGGGATCCCGGTGCGGGATCCGGAATGATCCGCGTCCACCTGGAACGATCCCAGCCCATCCACAGGGATCCCGGTCCGGGATCCGGAACAATCCGCATCCATCCGGAACGATCCGTGTCCATCCGCAGGGATCCCAGTGCGGGATCCGGAACGATCCGCGTCCATCTGGAACGATCCCAGCCCATCCACAGGGATCCCGGTCCGGGATCCGGAACGATCCACGTCCCCCTGGAACGATCCGTGCCCATCCACATGGATCCCAGCGCGGGATCCGGAACGATCCCAGCCCATCCACAGGGATCCCGGTCCGGGATCCGGAACGATCCCAGCCCATCCACAGGGATCCCGGTCCGGGATCTGGAACGATCCCAGCCCATCCGCAGGGATCCCGGTCCGGGATCCGGAACGATCCCAGCCCATCCGGGTGCCCTGAGCTGCTTCGCACCCATTTATTTATGCCGGGGTTGACTAGTTGGTGACGGGGAGGGAGGGGGTTGTTTTTCCGGGATTTGGGATCCCGGGATCGGCCGCGCGCGGAGCGGGACCCGGAGGAGGACGACGAAGGCGCCGCCGGATGCGGATCCGGCGCCGGATCTCGGACCCCGTCCCGCCCCCGTTCCCGATCCCGCCGCGGCCTTCCCGGGAATCCCGCTCCGGCGGCGCCGGGGCCCGGCCTCATCCCCGCACTCAGGCAGCTACGCGGATCCGGGGCCGATCCCGCGGGATCCGGAGCGCCCGGATCCCCCCCCCCGCCGATCCCGGGGGGATGGGGGGGAAGGGGGGGGGATGATCCCGTTTATTTAAAGTAGCTGCGAAAACGCAACCGTGTTGCCAAAAAGAGAAAAAAACGGGAAAAAAGAGGAAAAACGAGTGTGGAGTCGCCTCATGGGGAGGGGGTTACCTCGGGGGGCGGGGTTTACCTCAAAGGGGGGGGTTTACCTCAGAAACGGGCGGTTTTACCTCAGAAACGGGGTGTTTTACCTCAGAAACGGGCTGTTTTACCTCAGAAACGGGCTGTTTTACCTCAAAAGGGGCAGTTTTACCTCAGGAAGAGGCAGTTTTAGCTCAGGAAGGGGCAGCTTTACCTCAAAGGTGGCAGTTTTACCACGGGAAGGGGCAGTTTTACCTCGGAGGGGGGTGTTTTACCTCAGGAAAGCAGTAGTTTTGCCTCAAAGGGAGCAGTTTTACCTCAGAAAAGGGGTGATTTTACCTCAAAGGAGGCAGTTTTACCTCAGAAAAGGGGTGGTTTTACCTCAAAGGAGGCAGTTTTATCTCAGAAAGGGACAATTTTACCTCAAAACGGGCAGTTTCACCTCAGAAAGGGGGAGTTTTACTTCAAAGGGGGGTGTTTTACCTCAGGAAAGGGGAAGTTTTACCTCCGGAAGGGGCAGTTTTGCCTCAGGAGAGGGCAGTTTTACCTCAAAGGGGGCAGTTCCACCTCAGGAGGGGGCAGTTTTACCTCAGGAAAGGGGCATTTTACCTTAAAAGGGGGCAGTTTCACCTCAGGAAAGGGGTATTTTACCTTAAAAGGGGGCAGTTCCACCTCAGGAGGGAGCAGTTTCACCTCAGGAAAGGGGTATTTTACCTCAAAAACGGGCAGTTTCTCCTCAAAAAGGGGCGGTTTTCCCCGAGCCGGGCGCCCCCCCACGCGCTGCCGGGCGGGAAGAGGCGCGAGGGCGGGGGGGGGCGGGGCTCGAGCGGCGCGTGCGCAAAGGGGCGGGGCCGGCGCCGCGGGCAGAGCGGGAAGCCCCGCCCCCTCCGCAAGCCCCGCCCCGCCTACCCCTCTAACACTAACCCCGCCCCTTCACGAGCCCACCCCTCTCCCGCACTAACCCCGCCCCTTCACGAGCCCGCCCCCTCTCCCGCACTAACCCCGCCCCTTCACGAGCCCGCCCCCTCTCCCGCACTAACCCCACCCCCTCCGCAAGCCCCGCCCCGTCCCCGTCAACCCCTCCCGCACTAACCCCGCCCCTCCACAAGCCCCACAAGCCCCGCCCCTCCACAAGCCCCGCCCCCTCAAGCCCCGCCAACCCCTCCCGCATTAACCCCGCCCCCTCCACAAACCCGCCCCCTCCCCGCACTAACCCCGCCCCTCCGAAAGCCCCGCCCCCTTCCACGAGCCCCGCCCCTCCACGAGCCCACGGCCTCTCCTGCACTAACCCCACCCCTCCACAAGCCCCGCCCCCTCCCGCCAGCCCTCCCGCACTAACCCCGCCCCTCCACAAACCCGCCCCCTCCCCCCGCACTAACCCCGCCCCCTCCACAAGCCCCGCCCCTCCTTTCCAAGCCCCGCCCCCTCGCCGCCACAAACCCCGCCCCCACAACCGCTTGCGCAGCCTTTATTTGCATACAGAAGGGATACGCGCGCCGCCCCCCCCGGCGAGGCCCCGCCCCCCGGGGGAAGCCCCGCCCTCCGGGGAAGCCCCGCCCCGGTGACGTCACTGGCCCCGCCCACAGGGCCGCCGCGCCAGCGCCCCCAGCAGGCGGGGGTGCTGCGGCCGCAGGGGGGCCACGAAGGCGCCGGGGGGGACGAGGGCGGCGCCCGCGGGGGACACGAGACCCGTGACGACAAAGGAGCCGCCTGCGGGGACAGGGGGACAATGGGGGACATGGGGGACGTGGGGGACATTGGGGGCATTGGGGACATTGGGGACGTGGGGGACATGGGGGACATGGGGGACAATGGGGACAATGGGGACATGGGGGACATTGGGGACATTGGGGACAATGGGGACATGGGGGACATTGGGGACATTGGGGACACGAGACCCGTGACGACGAAGGAGCCACCTGCGGGGACAGGGGGACAATGGGGGGACATGGGGACATTGGGGACAATGGGGGACATGGGGGACAATGGGGACAATGGGGACATGGGGACACGAGACCCGTGACGACAAAGGAGCCGCCTGCGGGGACAGGGGGGGATATGGGGGGACATTGGGGACATGGGGGACATGGGGGACATTGGGGACAATGGGGACATTGGGGACATTGGGGACATGGGGGACATGGGGGACAATGGGGGACAATGGGGACATTGGGGACATGGGGGACATGGGGGACAATGGGGACATTGGGGACATGGGGACATTGGGGACATGGGGGACATTGGGGACATGGGGGACATGGGGGACATGGGGGACATTGGGGACATTGGGGACATTGGGGACACGAGACCCGTGATGACAAAGGAGCCGCCTGCGGGGACAGGGGGGGATATGGGGGGACAATGGGGACAATGGGGACAATGGGGACATGGGGGGGACATTGGGGACATGGGGGACATGGGGGACATGGGGGACATGGGGGACATTGGGGACATTGGGGGGGATATGGGGACATTGGGGACATTGGGGACATGGGGGACAGGGGGACATTGGGGACATTGGGGACACGAGACCCGTGACGACAAAGGAGCCGCCTGCGGGGACAGGGGGACATGGGGGGATATTGGGGACATGGGGGACAATGGGGACACAGGGGACATGGGGGGGATATGGGGGACATAGGGGGGACATAAAGGGACACTAGGGACATGGGAGGACATTGAGAGGGATATGGGGGACATTGGGGGGACGTTGGGGACATGGGGGGGATATGGGGGGACATTGAGGGGGGTATGGGGGACCCTTGGGGGACATGAGGGGGACACTGGGGGGGATATGAGGGACATTGGGGGGATGTTGGGGACATGGGGGGATAAGGGGGACACTGGGGACATGGGGGGGACATTGGGACATGGGGGGGACATTGGGACATGGAGGGACATGTGGGGACATTGGGGAGGTGGGGGGGACATAGAGGGGACATCGATGGGGATATGGGGGACATGGGGGTTATGGGGGGACATGGGGGGGCATTTGGGACATGGGGGACATGGGGGGGGGACATTGGGGACATGGAGGGGACATCAAGGACCCTTGGGGGACAATGGGGGGATATGGGAGACACAGAGGGGACACTGGGGACACTGGGGGGATATTGGGGCCATTGGGGACATGGGGACATCAGGAGGGGCCATTGGGGACATTGGGGACATTGGGGACCACCCACCTTTGCGCAGGGCGGGGCACTGTGGGCAGGGCAGCGTCAGGCGGAGGGTGGGGCCTCCCTTTAGCCCCGCCCCCTTGTAGGTCTGGAGCCCCGAGAGCAGCGCCCAGGAGGCCCCGCCCCCCCCGGCCGGCGGCCGTCACCGTCCCGGTCACCACTGGGGACAGGCGGACACGGGGACGGTGTCACCCCATGTGTCACCGTGTGTGTGTGTGTGTGTGTGTGTGTGTCACCCCATTGTGTGTGTGTGTGACACCCCATTGTGTGTGTGTCACCATCACCACTGGGGACACGGGGACGGTGTCACCCCCATGTGTCACTGTGTGTGTGTGTCACCCCACCGCGTGTGTCACCGTCACCACTGGGGACAGGCGGACACGGGGACGGTGTCACCCCATGTGTCACCGTGTGTGTGTCACCCCATTGTGTGTGTGTCACCGTCACCACTGGGAACAGGGGGACACGGGGACGGTGTCACCCCATGTGTCACTGTGTGTGTGTGTGTGTGTGTGTGTGTCACCCCACCGCGTGTGTCACCGTCACCACTGGGGACATGGGGATGGTGTCACCTCATGTGTCACCGTGTGTGTGTGTGTGTGTGTCACCCCATTGTGTGTGTGTCACCGTCACCACTGGGGACATGGGGATGGTGTCACCCCCATGTGTCACTGTGTGTGTGTCACCCCATTGTGTGTGTGTCACCGTCACCACTGGGGACACGGGGACGGTGTCACCCCCAGGACTGTGCGCGTCACCCCATTGTGTGTCCCATTGCGGGTGTCACCGTCACCACTGCGGACACGTTGACGGTGTCACCCCCAGGAGGTCACTGTGTGCGAGTGTCACCCCCCCAGGGTGTGTGTGTGTGTGTGTCACCGTCCCCATCACCCCGGGGGACATGGCGGGGGGGGTTCACCCCCCCATTGTGTGTGTGGTGCCACCCCCGCTCTGGTTGTGTCCCCCCATTGTGTCCCCCCCATTGTGTCACCCCACAACGTGTCACCCCATTGTCACCCCATTGTGTCCCCCCATTGTGTCCCCCCGTTGTGTCACCCCGTTGTGTCTCCCCATTGTGTCCCCCTGTTGTGCCCCCCCATTGTGTCACCCATTGTGTCCCCCCATTGTGTCACCCCATTGTGTCACCCCATTGTGTCCCCCCATTGCGTCACCCCATTGTGTCCCCCTCATTGTCACCCCATTGTGTCCCCCCCATTGTGTCCCCCCCATTGTGTCACCCTCATTGTGCCCCCCCATTATGTCCCCCTCATTGCGTCCCCCCATTGCGTCACCCCATTGTGTCCCCCTCATTGTCACCCCATTGTGTCCCCCCCATTGTGTCACCCCCCCATTGTGTCACCCCCATTGTGTCACCCTCATTGTGTCCCCCCATTATGTCCCCCTCATTGTGTCCCCCCCGTTGTGTCCCCCCCATTGTGTCACCCATCGTGTCACCCCGTTGTCACCCCTCACCGAAGTCGCTGTCACAGAAGCTGCTCTGCAGGGTCCCCTCACGGCGGCACCGGGGGGGGCACTCGGTGCCTGCGGGGGGAGACACCGAGACCGGAACCACCGGAACCGCCGGAACCGGAACCACCGGTACCGTCAGTACCATCGGTACCGTCGGAACCACCAAGAGCACCGGTACGGCCAGCACCATCGGCACCAGTACAACCAGCACCAGCGGTACCAGCAGCACCAGTGGTACCAGTACCACCGGCACCGGTACCATCGTAACCACTACCACCGGCACCAGGACCATCAGCACCGCTGGGACTGGTACCGCGGGCACCAGAACCATCGGAACCGACACCATCGGCACCGGTACCACCAGCAGCAGGTACCGCCGACGCCGGTACCACCGTCAGGGCTCACCTGGTGCCGCGGTACCGGGCGGCTCCGGCGCCGCCTTGGCCGTGGGGTTGGCGCCTTTGGGCCCTTTTCCCGGCGGCGGCGCCGGCTTCGCTCCGGCTGTTGCTCCGGCTGTTGCTCCGGCTGTTGCTCCGTCCGTAGCCACGGGCGGCCGCACGGTGTAGGAGGCGGAGAAGCCGTCGGCGGTGACGCTGAGGTCGGACACGAACTGGACCAGGAGCTCGTTGCCCGACGACACGATGGGGCTGCGGGGTGACGGAGCCGGGTGACGCCGGGTGACACCGGGTGACGCCGGGTGACACCGGGCGCCACTGGGTGACACCAGGTGACACTGGGTGACGGAGCCGGGTGACGCCGGGTGACACCGGGTGAGGGAGCCGGGTGATGCGGGGTGACACCGGGTGACACCGGGTGACACCGGGTGACAGAGCCGGGTGACGCCGGGTGACACCAGGTGACACCGGGTGACGGAGCCGGGTGACGCGGGGTGACACCGGGTGACACCGGGTGACGCCGGGTGACACTCACGCGGGCGCCGCCTCCCCGCAGAAGCGGCCCAGGCGCCGCGCGTCGTCATGGCGACCGCCCTCGAACACGGCCACGTAGTCGTAGCGACAGTGACCGTCGGGCTCCACGTCGAACTTGCCGAACGTCAGCTCGATGACCTGCGGGGACAGCCGCGGCGCGGTGACACCGCCACAGCCGGACACCGCGACAGCCGGACACCCATGCACCACAACACCTGGATGCCGTATCCGGGTGTCGGGGTGTTCTGGTATCCCAGGATCCCTGTATCCCTGTATCCGGGTGTCTGGGTATCCCAGGATCCCCGTGTCCCCATGTCCCTGTATCCCAGTGTCCCTGTGTCCGGGTGTCCCTGTGTCCCCATGTCCCTGTATCCAGGTGTCCCCGTGTCCGGGTGTCGGGGTGTCCTGGTAACCCCGTGTCCGTGTATTCCGGTGTCCCCGTGTCCAGGTGTCCCTGTATCCGGGTGTCGGGATGGATCCCCGTGTCCCCGTATCCCAGTGTCCCTGTGTCCGGGTGTCAGGGTGTCCTGGTAACCCCGTGTCCCCGTATCCCAGTGTCCCCGTGTCCCCATGTCCCTGTATCCCCATGTCCTTGTAACCCAGTGTCCCCGTATCCGGGTGTTGGGGTGTCCGGGTATCCCAGTACCCCCGTATCCCGGTGTCCCCATGTCCCGGTGTTCCCGTATCCCGGTGTCCCGGTCCCCCCGTATCCCGGTCCCCCCGTATCCCAGTGTTCCTGTGTCCAGGTATCCCGGTCCCCCCGTATCCCGGTCCCCCCGTATCCCGGTGTTCCCGTATCCCGGTGTCCCGGTCCCCCCGTATCCCGGTCCCCCCGTATCCCGGTGTTCCCGTATCCCGGTGTCCCGGTCCCCCCGTATCCCGGTCCCCCCGTATCCCAGTGTTCCTGTGTCCAGGTATCCCGGTCCCCCCGTATCCCGGTCCCCCCGTATCCCGGTGTCCCGGTCCCCCCGTATCCCGGTCCCCCCGTGTCCCGGTCCCCCCGTGTCCCGGTGTTCCCGTATCCAGGTATCCCGGTCCCCCCGTATCCCGGTCCCCCCGTGTCCCGGTGTTCCCGTATCCCAGTGTCCCGGTCCCCCCGTATCCCGGTCCCCCCGTGTCCCGGTCCCCCGTATCCCGGTCCCCCCGTATCCCAGTGTTCCCGTGTCCGGGTATCCCGGTCCCCCGTGTCCCGGTCCCCGGCGCTCCCACCTGCTCCGGCGGCGCCACGATGTGCCAGGAGCAGCTGATCCCGGGCGGATAATTTTCCCGGGGCCAATTGGGAGTCTCCAGGGCTCCCTGGGGCTTCTCCAGGCGCCCCCCGCACAACTGCTGCTCTGCGGCCGGAAAAGCGGGAAAACCGGGAAGCGGCGTCAGCGCCGCCCCCCATCCCACCCGGATCCCGCCCGGATCCCGCCCGGAGCCGCCGCGGGGGGGGGGGAGGAAAAGTGGGAATTTTGGCGGGGGGGGGGTACTCACCCTCGGAAAAGCTCCGGGGCTCCCCGGAAAAGCGGGATGCGGGGGGGGGCCCTGCAAGAGGCCGAGGGTTGGGATGGGGGGCGGGAAGAGCGGGAAAAGCGGGAATGCCGGGGGGGGGTGTCCTGGGAGGCCTGGGAGAGCGGGGAAGGTGGGAATTCCTGGGAAATCCTGGGAAAAGGGGTACGGAGCAAGCGGGAATGGGGATGAGGCGGGAATGGGGATGAAGGGGGATCCGGGCAGAGCGGGAATTGGGAATCCAAGGAGAGGGAAGCGGAATGAAGCGGGATCGGAGCAAAACGGGAGACAGGGCGGGAATTGGAGCGACGCGGGATCGGAGCCACGTGGGAATCCCAAGAAATCCGGAACAGGGAGCGAGAATCCGAAGGGAGCGGAGGGAGAATCCGAAGGGAGCGGAGGGAGAATCCAAAGGGAGCGGAGCAGGATCCAAACGAAGCAGGAGCTGGAGCCAAGCGGGAATCGGAACAAGATGGGAACAGGACGGAAGGGGGACTGGATTGAAGCGGGAATCGCGGAATTCCCGAAGCGGGAATCGCAGCAAGGCGGGATTGGAGCGACGTGGAAGGAGGGATCGCCCGGAAGCGGGATGGGATCGGGCAGGATTGGAGCAGGGTGGGATGGCGGGATCACGGGATTGGATCGGGAGATCGGGATGTCGGGATGGAATCGGGATGGACATCGAGATCTTGGGATGGGATATTGGGATGGGATCAGGATGGGATCGGGATGGGATATTAGGGTATGGGGATGGGGTTGGTATATTGGGATGGGATATGGGAATACAGGGATGGGACCGGGATGTTAGCATAGAGCATGACAATGGGATATGGAAATATGGGGATGGGATATCACGGCATTGGGATCGGGATATCAGGATCGGGATCGGGACCTTGGGATCAGGATCTCAGGATACCGGGATCAGGATATCCGGATTGGGATCAGGATCCTGGGATCGGGATATCGGGATATCAGGATCTTAGGATCTCAGGATACCGGGATCAGGATCTCAGGATCGGGATCTTGGGATCAGGATATCATGACCTCAGGATTGCGATATCAGGATCCCAGGATTGGGATATTGGGATATGAGGATCTCGGGATCTCACGATACCGCAATCAGGATCTCAGGGGCTCGGGATATTGGGATCTCAGGATTAGGATCCTGGGATCGGGGTCTCGGGATCGGGATCTCAGGATGCTGAGATCAGGATCTCAGGGGCTCAAGATATTGGGATATCGGGATCCCAGTATCTGGATACTGGGGTCTCGGGATCTCAGGATCCCGGGATCAGGATATTGGGGTCTTAGGATCTCAGGATTGGGATTTCAGGATGCTGGGATCAGGATCTCAGGATTGGGATCTCAGGATCCTGGGATCAGGATATTGGGGTCTCAGGATCCCAGGATCTGGGGATCAGGATATTGGGGGCTCGGGATCTCGGGATCAGGATCTCGGGATCGGGATCGGGATATTGGGATCCCGGGATGGGATATTGGGATCCGGGATCCGGATCTCGGGATCTTGGCATTTGGGATCGGGATCTGAGGATCAGGACATTGGGGGATCGGGATCTCGGGATCGGGATCGGGATATTGGGATCCCGGGATGGGATATTGGGATATTGGGATCCGGGATCGGGATCTCGGGATCTTGGCATTCGGGATCGGTATCTCAGAATCAGGATATTGGGGGATCGGGATCTCGGGATCGGGATCCCGGGATCGGATATTGGGATATTGGGATCCGGGATTGGGCTGGGGATCCGGCCGCGCTCACCGTCTCCCAGGGGCCGCCCGGCGCTGAACCAGGCCAGGAATCCGCGGCCGCCGCCGCCGCCGTCGCTCTCCATGCGGAGCCGGAGGATCCCGCCCGGCGCCTGCAGCGTTCCCGGCCGGAACGTCCCGCAGAAGCGGCCCAGGAGCGGAGCCGCCGGCCCCGTCCCGGCGAACACGGACAGGGAGTCGAAGCGGCAGCGGGAATCCGGCTCCAGGTCGAAGACGCGGAAGGAGAGGAGCGCCGGGCGGCCGGCCGGGACCTGCGGGAACGGGAACGGGAATGGGATTGGGATTGGGATTGGGATCGGGATGGGATGGGAGCGGGATGGGGATTGGGA
>NW_028290354.1:0-24861 GCF_059628265.1 Tinamus guttatus | reverse complement strand
AGGGGTCCGACTCACCGCAAACTTAACTGCAGGACACTTACTAATCCAACTCACCTCCACCGCTACAATTGCCCTACTACAAATCTTCCAGCTATATCCATCGTAACCTTCACCATCCTACTCTTACTTACCATTCTAGAATTAGCAGTGGCAATAATCCAAGCCTACGTATTCGTTCTACTTATTAGCTTATACTTACAAGAAAACATCTAATGGCACACCAAGCACACTCATACCACATAGTAGATCCAAGCCCATGACCCATCTTTGGAGCTATTGCAGCCCTCCTTACGACCTCTGGCCTAATCATATGATTTCATTTAACTCCACCCACTTACTTTCAGTAGGCCTAGTATCCCTAATCCTCATTATAATCCAATGATGACGAGACATTGTCCGAGAAGGAACATTCCAAGGCCATCACACCCCGACCGTCCAAAAGGGCTTACGATACGGAATAGTCCTATTCATTACATCAGAAGCTTTCTTCTTCCTAGGATTTTTCTGAGCATTCTTCCACTCAAGCCTAGCACCTACACCTGAGCTCGGAGGCTTATGACCCCTACTGGAATTACTCCATTAAACCCTATAGAAGTTCCACTACTCAACACCGCCGTCCTCCTAGCATCCGGAGTCACCGTAACCTGAGCCCATCACAGCATTACCGAATGCAACCGAAAAACAGGCTATTCAAGCTATACTATTAACCATCCTCCTTGGATTTTATTTTACCCTACTACAAACCATAGAGTACCACGAAGCTCCATTCTCTATTGCTGATGGAGTTTACGGCTCCACATTCTTTGTAGCAACTGGATTCCACGGATTACACGTAATTATTGGATCCACCTTCCTAACCGTATGTCTTCTCCGCCTTGTCAAATTTCATTTTACATCTAATCATCATTTCGGCTTTGAAGCAGCTGCTTGATACTGACACTTCGTTGATGTAATCTGATTATTCCTCTACATCACCATCTACTGATGAGGGATCTTACTCTTCTAGTATAATTATTACAATTGACTTCCAATCTTTAAAATCTGGTTACATCCCAGAGAAGAGTAATAAACATAATTACATTTATACTCCTAGTAACCCTAATCCTCAGCACTCTCCTAACTACTATCAACTTATGACTAGCCCAAATAAGCCCAGACACCGAAAAACTCTCTCCATACGAATGTGGCTTTGATCCCCTAGGATCAGCTCGACTGCCATTCTCGATCCGATTCTTCCTCAGTAGCAATCTTATTCTTACTATTTGACCTAGAAATCGCCCTACTACTCCCTCTCCCATGAGCAATCCAACTCCCCAATCCACTACTCACAATACTATGAACCTCCCTAATTCTACTTCTACTGACCCTCGGATTAGTCTACGAGTGGGTCCAAGGAGGACTTGAATGAGCTGAATAATAGAAAGTTAGTCTAATACAAGACAGCCGACTTCGACTCGCAAATTACAGCAACTACTGTAACTTTCTCATGTTAGTACACCCCAGCTTCTATTCTGCCTTCATCCTCAGCTGTCTAGGACTAGCCTTTCATCGAACCCACTTCATCTCAGCCCTACTATGCCTAGAAAGCATGATACTCTCACTATACATCGCCCTCTCAATCTGACCAATCCATACCCAAACTCCATCATTCACACTCATCCCCGTACTAATACTAACCTTCTCTGCCTGTGAAGCTGGTACAGGACTCGCCATACTAGTAGCATCAACCCGACCCACGGCTCAGACCATCTCCACAACCTAAATCTACTACAATGCTAAAAATTATAATCCTACGATAATACTCATCCCAACAGCCCTACTATCCCCCAAAAACCTCACCTGAACTATTACCACAACCTACAGCTTACTAATCGCTTCCCTTAGCCTACAATGATTGCACCCAACATACTTCCCCTACAAATTTTTAAACCAATGATCAGGTATTGATCAAATCTCAGCCCCACTCCTAGTACTTTCCTGCTGACTTCTTCCACTCATACTTATTGCCAGCCAAAACCACCTTCACCCCGAACCAATGACACGAAAATATATCTTCATCACCACTCTTATTACTATCCAACCCTTTATTCTCCTAGCCTTTTCATCCACAGAACTATCCTTATTTTACATCTCTTTCGAAGCTACCCTAATTCCAACACTAATTTTAATCACACGATGAGGCAACCAACCAGAACGTCTTAGCGCTGGCATTTATCTTTTATTTATACCCTAATCAGCTCCCTCCCCCTGCTAATCGCTCTTCTACACCTCCACATACAAACAGGCACACTTCACATACCTACCATAAAACTTCTACATCCCCTATCATCATCGTCATGGACTAACATTCTATCAAGCATAGCACTCTTAACAGCATTTATAGTTAAAGCCCCACTATATGGACTTCACCTATGACTGCCAAAAGCTCATGTAGAAGCTCCCATTGCAGGATCCATACTCCTCGCTGCCCTCCTCCTAAAATTAGGTGGTTATGGTATCATACGAATTACTGCAATTACAGGCCCACTAACTACCTACCTCTCCTACCCGTTCCTTACCCTCGCCCTATGAGGCGCACTAATAACCAGCTCCATCTGCCTACGCCAAACTGATCTAAAATCACTAATCGCATACTCATCTATTAGCCACATAGGCCTCACAATCGCTGCCTGCATAATCCAAACTGAATGATCCTTCTCAGGAGCCATAACCCTTATAATCGCCCATGGCCTCACCTCCTCCATATTATTCTGCCTGGCAAACACAAACTACGAACGTACACACAGTCGTATCCTGATCCTAACCCGAGGCTTACAATCTCTACTCCCCCTCATATGCACATGATGACTTCTAGCCAACCTAACAAACATAGCCCTCCCCCCAACAATCAATCTCATAGCCGAACTTACCATTATAATCAGCCTATTCAAATGATCCCCTTTTACAATCATTCTAACTGGCCTTGCAACCCTACTCACCGCCTCCTACAGCCTGACCATATTCCTCGCTACTCAACGAGGAGCACCTCCCTCTCACATCACCTCAATTCACTGCACAACCACACGAGAACACCTACTAATAACCCTTCACACCTTACCCATACTTCTCTTAATCACTAAACCAGAACTCATTTCAAATTATATATAATGCGAATATAGTTTCAACCCAAACATTAGACTGTGATTCTAAAAATAGAAGTTCAAACCTCCTTATTCGCCAAGGGGCGGTTTAACCAGCAAGAACTGCTAACTCCTGCATCTGAGACTAAACTCTCAGCCCCCTTACTTTTAAAGGATAATAGTAATCCACTGGTCTTAGGAGCCACTAATCTTGGTGCAACTCCAAGTAAAAGTAATAAAAACCTTATTACTCCTTAATACCATAACCCTACTAACACTAACAATCCTCTCTATGCCAATCATTTCCACCCTCATCTTCTCCAATCACAAAAATACCCCTTCAACTATTACTTCCTATGTAAAATCTGCTTTCCTCATCAGTCTCATTCCCATAATCACCTATATGCTCTCCGGAACCAATACAATTACCTCCTACTGACACTGAAATCTCACCACCAACTTCAAGATCCTCATAAGCTTTAAACTCGACCAATATTCCACAGTATTTTTTCCTATCGCCTTATTTGTAACCTGATCAATTATACAATTCGCAACCTGATACATAGCTTCAGACCCCTCTATCACTAAATTCTTCTTATACCTCCTCATATTCCTAATTGCTATACTCGTCCTAACAGTCGCCAACAACATATTCATACTTTTTATCGGCTGAGAAGGAGTAGGCATTATATCCTTTCTCCTAATTGGTTGATGACACGGACGAACTGACGCTAATACTGCCGCCCTCCAAGCAATCATCTACAACCGAATTGGAGATATTGGACTTATTATATGCATAGCCTGACTAGCCTCCTCTATTAACTCATGAGACATCCAACCCCAACACAACAATCAAATCCCCATCCTCCCACTCCTAGGATTAATTATTGCTGCTACCGGCAAATCCGCACAATTTGGTCTTCACCCATGACTCCCTGCTGCCATAGAAGGCCCCACACCAGTATCTGCCCTATTACACTCAAGCACTATAGTTGTAGCCGGCATCTTCCTACTTATTCGCACCCACCCCATGTTCTCCAACTCCCCAACAGCCCTAACCCTGTGCTTATGTTTAGGTGCTATCTCCACTATATTTGCAGCTATCTGCGCATTAACACAAAATGATATTAAAAAAATCATTGCTTTCTCTACATCTAGCCAACTCGGACTAATAATAGTAACCATCGGTCTTAACCTCCCTCAACTAGCATTCCTACACATCTCCACTCACGCCTTCTTCAAAGCCATACTATTCCTATGCTCAGGCTCAATTATCCACAACCTTGCCGGAGAACAAGACATCCGAAAAATAGGTGGATTACAAAAACTTCTCCCCATAACCTCTTCCTGCCTCACCATCGGCAACCTTGCCCTGATCGGCACCCCCTTCTTAGCCGGGTTCTACTCCAAAGACCTTATCATCGAGAGCCTCAACAATTCCTACCTAAACTCTTGAGCCCTACTACTTACATTACTCGCTACATCATTTACAGCTACATACAGTCTACGAATAACTCTTATAGTTCAAACCGGATATTGTCGAATCACCCCTACAGCCCCCATTAACGAAAACATACCTAATATCCTAAACCCCATGACCCGCCTCGCTTTAGGAAGCATTACTGCAGGTATTCTAATCTCATCCAACATACTTCCCACAAAAACACTTCCAATAACAATACCCACCATCATCAAAATTGCCGCTCTCCTAGTCACAATCCTAGGTATCCTCTTAGCCCTAGAACTAACAAACCTAACCCACAACCTTACTCTCCCTAACCAAAATACCCTAATGAACTTCTCTCTAACATTAGGTTACTTCAACCCACTTAGCCACCGAACAACCTCCACTAAACTCCTCAACTCTGGACAAAAAATTGCATCCCACCTAATTGACTTATCATGATGCAAAAAAATCGGACCAGAAGGACTTGCCGATATCCAACTCTTAGCCACAAAATCCTGCACCCCATTACACTCAGGATTAATTAAAACCTACCTAAGCTCCTTTGCCTTGTCAATCTTTATCTTACTTCTACTTAACTAATGGCCCCAAACATCCGAAAATCACACCCCCTACTTAAAATCATCAACAACTCCCTAATTGACCTACCATCCCCCTCAAACATTTCAACCTGATGGAACTTCGGATCCTTACTAGGAATCTGTCTCATTACACAAATCCTAACTGGATTACTACTAGCCACTCACTATACAGCCGACACCTCCCTAGCCTTTCACTCTGTAGCCCATATCTGCCGAGACATCCAATATGGCTGACTTATCCGTAATCTTCACGCAAACGGAGCCTCCTTCTTCTTTATCTGCATCTACTTACATATTGGACGAGGACTATACTATGGCTCATACCTCTACAAAGAGACATGAAATACTGGAGTTATCCTACTCTTTACACTTATAGCCACAGCTTTTGTAGGCTATGTTCTGCCATGAGGACAAATATCCTTCTGAGGAGCTACCGTTATCACTAATCTTCTTTCAGCCATTCCCTACATCGGCCAAACCCTTGTTGAATGAGCCTGAGGAGGATTTTCCGTAGACAACCCCACCCTAACGCGATTCTTCGCCCTTCACTTCCTCTTACCTTTCCTCATCGCAAGCCTCTCAATCATTCACCTAACTTTCCTCCACGAATCCGGCTCTAATAATCCCCTAGGAATCATCTCCCATTGCGACAAAATTCCATTTCACCCCTATTTTACCACAAAAGACATTCTAGGATTCATCTTACTATTTATCCCACTCTTAACCCTCACCTTCTTCTTCCCAAACCTTCTAGGAGACCCAGAAAACTTTACCCCAGCCAATCCACTAACCACACCTCCACATATTAAACCAGAATGATACTTCCTATTTGCATACGCAATTTTACGATCAATCCCCAATAAACTAGGAGGTGTACTGGCCCTAACCGCCTCCATTTTAATCCTCCTCCTCATTCCACTCCTCCACAAATCCAAACTACGCTCCATAACTTTTCGGCCCCTATCTCAAACACTATTCTGACTTCTATTTACCAATCTACTCATCCTAACATGAATCGGGAGCCAACCTGTAGAACATCCATTCATCATTATCGGACAAGTAGCTTCTTTCACCTACTTCCTCACACTACTCTTCCTATTCCCCACCATTGCAACCCTAGAAAACAAAATCCTCTATTAATACTCTAATAGTTTATTAAAACATTGGTCTTGTAAACCAAAAATTGAAGAATTGTTCTTCTTAGAGTATCTTTCCCCCCGCCTAATTACAGAATGGGGGGGGGGAAGGGGGGGGGGGAAAAATTTAAAGGGAAAGGTAAGGAAAAAGTAAAGGAAGAAAACAGAGGGATAATAAACACTAGAAAACTCACCAACCTCAACATCTCAGAAAGAGAGGACTTAAACCTCTACCTCCAGCTCCCAAAGCTGGTATTCTCCACTAAACTACCTTCTGACTCCCCCACACCTAAACTGCCCGAACTGCCCCACATGACAGACCCCGCACCAACTCCAACACCACAAACAGTGTCAAAAACAAACCTCACCCCGCCACTACAAACATCCCCGCTCCCCAAGAATAAAACATAGCTACTCCACTAAAATCCACTCGGACCACAGCACTCCCCCCACAATCCACCGTTCCTACCCATCACTCCTCTAACCCCACAAAATCTCACACCACCCCACCCATTAGAATTACCACTACAAACCCCACCCCATACCCTAAAACTCGTCAATCTCCCCAAGCCTCAACATAAGGATCCGCAGCCAAAGACACACAGTACACAAACACCACCAGCATGCCCCCCAAATATACCAAAAATAAGGCCAATGAGATAAAAGATACCCCCAAACTCAGCAACCACCCACACCCTACCACAGATGCCACCACCAGACCCATCGCCCCATACTGCGGCGATGGGTTTGATGCCACTGCCAAAGCACCTAAAATAAAGCAAACCCCTAAGAAAGATACAAAGTACATCATAATTCTTGCTTGGCTACAATCCAAGGGCTGCAGTCTGAAAAACTGCCGTTGTACTCAACTACAAGAACACCTATAGATCTACCCCCCCCTACCCCCCCATAGAGGTACTACTTAGTATTTCTATGTATTATCGTGCATACATTTATATAGGACATTAATCACTTCCTCATACTATGTTTTATAGGGCATTAATTTATCTAACCCATATATGATGATTAATCCAATATAGCCTTAAATCCCTTATTCAGTTCATGATCTTCCACCAATCACTAAATTTCTATATATGCTCATAACAGTCAAGCAGTCAAACGTCCAGTATCAGATGGATTTCTAGTCTCCTCCCCTCACGAGAAATCAGCAACCGCTTGCATGGTTAGATCCCGTATGCTCTAGTTTCAGGAACCTACATTTAATATACAATGGTTCACGCACCTCTGGTTCCTACTTCAGGGTCCCTAATGGCTTAATCCCCACAGAATGCTTTTTAAAAGGCTTCTGGTATGTGAGATGCACCATATTCTCCCATAATCTCGACATTTTTAACTCTTCCGTCCATCTAGCTCTCTTTTTTTTTTCTCTGCTACTTCAACGTGCCCCCATACTATGCATAGTCAGAAAGCCAACAATTTAGGTCTGGACATCAATGGTCTTCGTAATGCGTCTCTGTTCCGGGACCGATTAATGAGACGGTCGGCGTATATGTGGAATCATTCGGACACTGATGCACTTGCCATCCGCATTTGGTTGATCTTGATCCACCCCCAACTAATTGGGGTATAATAGTGAATGCTTGTCGGACATATAAAACCCAATTTCCAATGCTCTATTTTTCTCTAATTTTTTTCAAAATTAGAGAAAAACTATAGCTTCAATTTACAACATTTTTTTTGATTTTTTTACAATTTTTTTCATTTTTTTATATTTTTGTCACTCCTAAAGTTACTACTAAAAAAATTTTTTTTTTCAAAAAATTTTAAAAAAATTTTTTTTTTCAAAAAATTTTTTCAACCCATTTTCACCAACCCTCTCCAGCCAACTTCCCCCTATTTTCTCCACCACAATTCACCAACCTCAACATCTCAGAAAGAGAGGACTTAAACCTCTACCTCCAGCTCCCAAAGCTGGTATTCTCCACTAAACTACCTTCTGACTCCCCCACACCTAAACTGCCCGAACTGCCCCACATGACAGACCCCGCACCAACTCCAACACCACAAACAGTGTCAAAAACAAACCTCACCCCGCCACTACAAACATCCCCGCTCCCCAAGAATAAAACATAGCTACTCCACTAAAATCCACTCGGACCACAGCACTCCCCCCACAATCCACCGTTCCTACCCATCACTCCTCTAACCCCACAAAATCTCACACCACCCCACCCATTAGAATTACCACTACAAACCCCACCCCATACCCTAAAACTCGTCAATCTCCCCAAGCCTCAACATAAGGATCCGCAGCCAAAGACACACAGTACACAAACACCACCAGCATGCCCCCCAAATATACCAAAAATAAGGCCAATGAGATAAAAGATACCCCCAAACTCAGCAACCACCCACACCCTACCACAGATGCCACCACCAGACCCATCGCCCCATACTGCGGCGATGGGTTTGATGCCACTGCCAAAGCACCTAAAATAAAGCAAACCCCTAAGAAAGATACAAAGTACGTCATAATTCTTGCTTGGCTACAATCCAAGGGCTGCAGTCTGAAAAACTGCCGTTGTACTCAACTACAAGAACACCTATAGATCTACCCCCCCTACCCCCCCATAGAGGTACTACTTAGTATTTCTATGTATTATCGTGCATACATTTATATAGGACATTAATCATCCCCTCATACTATGTTTTATAGGACATTAATTTACTTAACCCATTTATAGTGATTAATCCAATATAGCCTTAAATCCCTTATTCAGTTCATGATCTTCCACCAATCACTAAATTTCTATATATGCTCATAACAGTCAAGCAGTCAAACGTCCAGTATCAGATGGATTTCTAGTCTCCTCCCCTCACGAGAAATCAGCAACCGCTTGCATGGTTAGATCCCGTATGCTCTAGTTTCAGGAACCTACATTTAATATACAATGGTTCACGCACCTCTGGTTCCTACTTCAGGGTCCCTAATGGCTTAATCCCCACAGAATGCTTTTTAAAAGGCTTCTGGTATGTGAGATGCACCATATTCTCCCATAATCTCGACATTTTTAACTCTTCCGTCCATCTAGCTCCCTTTTTTTTTCTCTGCTACTTCAACGTGCCCCCATACTATGCATAGTCAGAAAGCCAACAATTTAGGTCTGGACATCAATGGTCTTCGTAATGCGTCTCTGTTCCGGGACCGATTAATGAGACGGTCGGCGTATATGTGGAATCATTCGGACACTGATGCACTTGCCATCCGCATTTGGTTGATCTTGATCCACCCCCAACTAATTGGGGTATAATAGTGAATGCTTGTCGGACATATAAAACCCAATTTCCAATGCTCTATTTTTCTCTAATTTTTTTCAAAATTAGAGAAAAACTATAGCTTCAATTTACAACATTTTTTTTGATTTTTTTACAATTTTTTTCATTTTTTTATATTTTTGTCACTCCTAAAGTTACTACTAAAAAAAATTTTTTTTTCAAAAAATTTTAAAAAAATTTTTTTTTTCAAAAAATTTTTTCAACCCATTTTCACCAACCCTCTCCAGCCAACTTCCCCCTATTTTCACACCATAACCATGACAACCACTATTCTCCTCCCCATCCCAAAACTCCCTGCACAATTTAAACCAAAAAACATAAACGAATCAGCCTGCCCAAATAAAAACATAGGCAGCGAAACCAATACGTCCTTGTAGCTTAACGCAAAGCATGACACTGAAGATGCCAAGATGGTTTACCCAACCCAAGGACAAAAGACTTAGTCCTAACCTTACCATTAATTATCATTAGACATATACATGCAAGTATCCGCACTCCAGTGTAAATGCCCTCATAAACTTCTACTCTACTAGAAGTAAGAGGAGCAGGTATCAGGCACACCATATTCTCCTCGTAGTAGCCCAAGACACCTTGCTCAGCACCACACCCCCACGGGCTTCCAGCAGTAATTGACATTAAGCCATAAGTGAAAACTTGACTTAGTTATAATGACTTAGGGCCGGTAAATCTTGTGCCAGCCACCGCGGTCATACAAGAGGCCCAAATTAATGGTACACGGCGTAAAGCGTGGAAACATGTTATCTAATCAGCTCGGACCAAAGTACACCTAAGCTGTCACAAGCCTAAGAGGTACCAAAACCCTACGTAAAAATGGTCCCAGTACTTATAGGGCCAATTATACTCCACGAAAGCTAAGAAACAAACTGGGATTAGATACCCCACTATGCTTAGCCCTAAATCTAGATGTTTACCCCTACCAAAACATCCGCCCGAGAACTACGAGCACAAACGCTTAAAACTCTAAGGACTTGGCGGTGCCCTAAACCCACCTAGAGGAGCCTGTTCTATAATCGATACTCCACGATACACCCGACCATCCCTTGCCCAAACAGCCTACATACCGCCGTCACCAGCCCGCCTAAATGAGAGTTCAATAGCGAGCACAACAGCCCTCCGCTAACAAGACAGGTCAAGGTATAGCGAATGAGATGGAAGAAATGGGCTACATTTTCTAATATAGAATAATTCTTCAACGAACAAGGTAATGAAAACCCCTTAGAAGGCGGATTTAGCAGTAAGATGAAACCAGAAAGTTCACCTTAAACTGGCTCTAGGGCACGTACATACCGCCCGTCACCCTCCTCACAAGCAATTATCCACATAAATAATGATCTAAACCAAAGCTGAAGATGAGGTAAGTCGTAACAAGGTAAGTGTACCGGAAGGTGTACTTAGCATATCAGGACGTAGCTATAATTGCAAAGCATTCAGCTTACACCTGAAAGATGTCTTCTAACTAGGACCGACCTGATGCCAACTCTAGCTCAAACCAATTAATCACAACACTAAATTTCTCTACAAAACAATTAAAACATTTTTCTACACCTAGTATAGGCGATAGAAAAGTTACTTGACGCAATAGAAAATTTGTACCGTGAGGGAAAGTTGAAATAGCAGTGAAAAACCAAGCATAAAACAGCAAAGACCAACTCTTGTACCTTTTGCATCATGATTTAGCAAGAATAATCAAGCATAATGAACTTTAGCTTGCCATCCCGAAACCTATGCGAGCTACCTACAAGCAGCTATCATGAGCAAACCCGTCTCTGTGGCAAAAGAGTGGGATGACTTGTTAGTAGAGGTGAAAAGCCAATCGAGCTAGGTGATAGCTGGTTGCCTGCGAAACGAATGTAAGTTCCTCCCTAAATTTTCCCCTCCAGATATACTAAATTACTACAATGAGATATTTAGGAGTAATTTAAAGGAGGTACAGCTCCTTTAAATCAGGACACAACCTAAACCAGAGGATAATACAAACTACTCCTTTTACATGTAGGCCTTCAAGCAGCCATCAATCAAGAGTGCGTTAAAGCTCATATCTCCAAAAATACCAAAAACACCGTGAATCCCTCACCACTAGCAGACCAACCTATGACCATAGGAGAATTCATGCTAAAATGAGTAATTTGAAGGGGACCCCCCTCTCTAGGCGCAAGCTTACATACTAAACTATTATTAACAGTACGACTTATACCACAACTCCACAAGACCGAATATTTAACTAACCTGTTACACCTACCCTGGAGCGCCCCCAGAAAGATTTAAATCTGCAAAAGGAACTCGGCAAGCCCAAGGCCCGACTGTTTACCAAAAACATAGCCTTCAGCTTACACAAGTATTGAAGGTGATGCCTGCCCAGTGACTAAGGTTTAACGGCCGCGGTATCCTAACCGTGCGAAGGTAGCGCAATCAATTGTCTCATAAATCGAGACCTGTATGAATGGCTAAACGAGGTCTTAACTGTCTCTTGCAGATAATCAATGAAATTGATCTCCCTGTGCAAAAGCAGGAATATCATCATAAGACGAGAAGACCCTGTGGAACTTAAAAATTCTAGACCAATGCCACCACTCTCTAAACCTTCAAGGCCCACCCTCTTGCACTCAATGGTCCTAATTTTTTGGTTGGGGCGACCTTGGAGTATAGACTAGCCTCCAAAAAATAAGATCACATAATCTTAACCTAGATTATACCCCTCAAAGTACTAATAGTAATCAGACCCAATATAATTGACCAATGAACCAAGCTACCCCAGGGATAACAGCGCAATCTCCTTCAAGAGCCCCTATCGACAAGGAGGTTTACGACCTCGATGTTGGATCAGGACAACCTAATGGTGCAGCCGCTATTAAGGGTTCGTTTGTTCAACGATTAACAGTCCTACGTGATCTGAGTTCAGACCGGAGCAATCCAGGTCGGTTTCTATCTATGCTTTTACTTCCCCTAGTACGAAAGGACCGGGGCAGTGGGGCCTATGTTCACTGACATGCCCCCCTTCTAATTAGTGAACACAACTGAACTAATAAGAATGAATCAAACCACCGAACATCCTAGATAAAGGATAGCTAGCGTGGCAGAGCTTGGCAAATGCAAAAGGCTTAAGCCCTTTATCCAGAGGTTCAAATCCTCTCTCTAGCTGCACACACCATGTACACTGTAAATTATTTGCTCATATCCCTATCATATGTTATTCCTATTCTCATTGCAGTGGCATTTCTTACATTACTTGAACGAAAAATCTTAAGCTACATACAAGCCCGAAAGGGGCCTAATATTGTTGGCCCATTTGGATTACTTCAACCCATCGCAGATGGAGTTAAACTCTTCATCAAAGAACCCGTTCGTCCTTCAACATCTTCCCCTCTTTTATTCACAATAACCCCAATTCTAGCTCTGCTCCTAGCTCTCACCATCTGAATTCCCCTACCCATTCCATTCCCACTCTCAGACATAAACCTTGGACTATTATTTCTACTCTCTATATCAAGTTTAGCCGTATACTCTATTCTATGATCAGGCTGAGCTTCTAACTCAAAATACGCTCTAATTGGTGCCCTACGAGCTGTAGCACAAACAATCTCTTATGAAGTAACCCTAGCAATTATCTTATTATCAATCATCACCCTAAGCGGAAACTATACCCTCAACACCCTAGCAACAACTCAAGAACCCCTATACCTTATCTTTGCTACCTGACCCTTAACAATAATATGGTATATCTCTACACTTGCAGAAACCAATCGAGCCCCTTTCGACCTGACAGAAGGAGAATCAGAACTAGTCTCAGGGTTTAACGTTGAATACTCTGCTGGCCCATTTGCCCTATTCTTCCTAGCAGAATATGCTAACATTATATTAATAAATGCCATAACCACAATCCTATTCATCAATCCTAGTTCACTAAGCCTACCCTACCAGCTTTTCCCCATAATCCTAGCCGTAAAAACTCTACTTTTAACCTCAGGATTCTTATGAGTACGAGCTTCTTACCCACGATTCCGCTATGATCAATTAATACATCTACTATGAAAAAATTTCCTACCCCTTACCCTAGCCTTTTGCCTCTGACATACAAGTATACCAATTTCATTCGCAGGCCTACCCCCATGCCTAAGATGCAATACCTACCCATGGAAATGTGCCTGAACCTAAGGGTCACTATGATAAAGTGAACATAGAGGTCTACCAATCCTCTCATTTCCTTAGCTAATTAGAAAAGCAGGAATCGAACCTACACAAAGGAGATCAAAACTCCCCATACTTCCTCTATATTATTTCCTAGTAAAGTCAGCTAACTAAGCTATCGGGCCCATACCCCGAAAACGATGGTTTAACTCCCTCCTTTACTAATGTACCCTCACACCAAGCTAATTTCACTGGCCAGCATTACCCTGGGATCCACTATTACTATGTCCAGCAGCCACTGAATCCTAGCTTGAACTGGACTAGAAATCAACACTCTCGCTACCATTCCCCTAATCTCCAAATCCCACCACCCACGAGCTGTAGAAGCCTCCATCAAATACTTTTTGGTCCAAGCCTCAGCTTCTGCCCTAATACTATTCTCCAGTATAATTAATGCCTGAGACACTGGTCAATGAGACATTACCCAATTAACCAATCCCACATCCTCCTTATTACTGACAGCCTCTATCGCCATAAAACTGGGTCTAGTACCCTTCCACTTTTGGTTCCCAGAAGTACTACAAGGAACCTCACTAATCACTGCTCTTCTACTATCGACAATAATCAAACTCCCACCACTAACAATCCTAATCCTTATCGCACCCTCACTAAACCCTACCATCATCATAACTATAGCTATTGCCTCCACAATGATCGGCGGATGAATGGGATTAAATCAAACCCAAACCCGAAAAATCCTAGCCTTCTCCTCTATCTCCCACCTTGGCTGAACTACTACAATCATCATCTATAACCCCAACCTTGCCATCTTAACCTTCTACTTATATATAATCATAACAACGCCTGTATTCCTCTCATTAAATATAACCAAAGCTACAAATCTCTCCATACTAATAACCTCATGGACCAAAGCTCCAGCACTGAATACCAGCCTAATACTAACTCTCCTATCCCTAGCGGGACTCCCCCCACTATTGGGCTTCTTACCCAAATGAATAATCCTCCAAGAATTAACTATTCAAGAAATGACACCCACAGCCATTGTCATCTCCATACTCTCGCTCCTGGGATTATTCTTCTACTTACGCCTAACATATCATTCCACAATTACTCTGGCCCCGAACTCCTCTAATTACATAAAATTATGATATATTAATAAAGCCTCCCATACCCCCACCGCAATTCTTACTTCTCTCTGCATCACCCTCATCCCCCTATCCCCCATAATCTTCTCCTTGTTCTAGAAACTTAGGATAATAGATAAACCAAAGGCCTTCAAAGCTTTAAATAAGAGTTAAATCCTCTTAGTTTCTGCTAAAGCCAACAGGACATTAACCTGTATCTCCCGAATGCAAATCGGACGCTTTTATTAAGCTAAAGCCTCACTAGACAGGTGGGCTTTGATCCCACAACCCCTTAGTTAACAGCTAAGTGCCCCATCCAACAGGCTTCTGCCTACCAGGCTTCGGTGCACTTCTATTGCACATCGATGGGTTTGCAACCCAACATGAACTTCACTACAAAGCCGATAAGAAGAGGACTTGAACCTCTGTAAAAAGGACTACAGCCTAACGCCTAATCTCTCAGCCATCTTACCTGTGACCTTTATCAATCGATGATTATTCTCAACAAACCATAAAGATATCGGTACATTGTACCTTATTTTTGGTGCATGAGCAGGTATAGTAGGCACAGCCCTAAGCCTACTAATCCGCGCTGAACTTGGCCAACCAGGCACTTTACTAGGTGATGACCAAATTTACAACGTCATCGTAACAGCCCATGCCTTCGTTATAATTTTCTTCATAGTTATACCAGTAATAATTGGCGGCTTTGGGAACTGATTAGTTCCACTTATAATTGGAGCCCCTGATATGGCCTTCCCCGAATGAACAACATAAGCTTCTGACTCCTACCACCATCATTTCTACTCCTACTAGCCTCATCCACTATTGAAGCTGGAGCGGGTACTGGATGAACCGTCTACCCCCCACTAGCCGGGAATATAGCCCACGCAGGTCCCTCTGTAGACCTAGCTATCTTCTCCTTACATCTCGCTGGAGTATCTTCTATCCTCGGAGCAATTAACTTTATTACTACCGCTATCAATATAAAACCCCCAGCCTTATCACAATACCAAACCCCACTATTTGTGTGATCCGTCCTAATTACTGCTATCCTCCTACTATTATCCCTCCCAGTACTAGCTGCTGGCATTACTATGCTCCTTACTGACCGAAATCTCAATACCTCATTCTTCGACCCTGCAGGAGGAGGAGACCCTATTCTATACCAACATCTATTCTGATTTTTTGGCCACCCAGAAGTTTATATCCTCATTCTCCCAGGATTCGGAATTATCTCCCATGTAGTTGCCTATTACGCTGGAAAAAAAGAACCCTTCGGATATATAGGAATAGTCTGAGCCATACTATCCATTGGATTCCTAGGCTTCATCGTATGAGCTCACCATATATTTACCGTCGGAATAGACGTTGATACACGAGCCTACTTTACATCCGCCACTATAATTATTGCCATCCCCACTGGTATCAAAGTCTTTAGCTGACTAGCTACCCTTCATGGAGGTACAATCAAATGAGACCCTCCAATCCTCTGAGCCCTAGGCTTTATTTTCCTCTTTACCATTGGAGGACTTACTGGCATCGTACTAGCCAACTCCTCACTTGACATTGCTCTACACGACACATACTACGTAGTTGCACACTTCCACTATGTCCTATCCATAGGAGCCGTATTCGCTATCTTAGCCGGATTCACACACTGATTCCCCCTATTCACAGGATTCACCCTACACCCAACCTGAACAAAAGCCCACTTTGGAGTCATATTCACAGGAGTTAACCTAACCTTTTTCCCACAGCACTTTCTAGGACTAGCCGGAATACCACGACGATACTCTGACTACCCAGATGCCTACACCATTTGAAACACCATATCCTCCATTGGCTCCCTAATCTCCATAACGGCTGTCATTATACTCATGTTCATTATCTGAGAGGCATTTTCTTCTAAGCGTAAAATCCAACAACCTGAACTGACCCCTACAAACATCGAATGAATCCACGGCTGCCCACCCCCTCACCACACCTTTGAAGAACCAGCATATGTTCAAGTCCAAGAAAGGAAGGAATCGAACCTCCTCATGTTGGTTTCAAGCCAACCGCACTAACCACTTATGCTTCTTTCTTATGAGAAGTTAGTAAATCTATTACATGGCCTTGTCAAGACCAAATCACAGGTTAAACCCCTGTACATCTCACGTGGCCAACCCATCCCAACTTGGATTCCAAGACGCATCATCCCCAATCATAGAAGAACTAGTCGAATTCCATGACCACGCTCTAATAGTAGCACTGGCCATCTGCAGCCTAGTCCTATACATTCTAACCCTCATACTCACAGAAAAATTATCCTCCAATACTGTAGATGCCCAAGAAATTGAACTTATCTGGACTATCCTACCCGCCATTGTACTAATCTTACTAGCCCTTCCATCCCTCCAAATCCTATACATAATAGACGAAATTGATGAACCAGATCTAACCCTAAAGGCAATTGGCCATCAATGATACTGATCATATGAATATACAGACTTTAAAGACCTCTCATTTGACTCTTACATAATTCCAACTTCAGAACTACCCACAGGCCATTTCCGACTCCTAGAAGTAGACAACCGAGTTGTAATTCCCATAGAATCCCCTATCCGAGTAATTGTTACCGCTGGAGATGTCCTACACTCTTGAGCAGTCCCCACTCTCGGAGTAAAAACCGACGCTATCCCTGGACGACTCAATCAAACTTCATTCACAGCAACCCGGCCTGGAATTTTTTATGGTCAATGCTCAGAAATCTGTGGAGCTAACCACAGCTACATACCAATCGTAATTGAATCAGCCCCACTCCCATACTTCGAGAATTGATCATCACACACCTCTCAAACTAATCATTAAGAAGCTATGCCACAGCACTAGCCTTTTAAGCTAGAAGATAGAGGTTTTACTCCTCCTTAATGATATGCCTCAATTAAATCCTAACCCCTGATTCTTCATCATGACCTCCCTATGAATCATCTTTCTGCTAATCATACAACCTAAATCCTCAACCATGTACTTCCCCAATCCACCATCTCACAAAATTAAATCCACCCTTAAACCCCTACCCTGATACTGACCATGAACTTAACATTCTTTGACCAATTCGCTAGTCCCCAACTCATGGGATTCCCATTAATCATAATCTCCATAATCTTTCCTACTATTCTCTTACCATCCCCCAATAGCCGTTGACTCTCCAACCGCCTGACAACTGTACAACTCTGACTGACTAAATTAATAACCAAACAACTAATAAACCCCCTAAACAAGCCTGGTCATAAATGAGCCCTCATCCTATCTTCACTGATAATCCTCCTTCTCCTAACTAACCTACTTGGGCTACTACCATATACCTTTACTCCCACAACCCAACTATCTATAAATATAGCACTAGCTTTTCCTCTTTGACTCGCTACTATCCTCACCGGACTTCGAAACCAACCCTCCACATCATTAGGCCATATTCTGCCGGAAGGTACCCCAACCCCACTCATTCCTGCCCTAATCCTAATCGAAACTATCAGCCAAATCATTCGTCCCATTGCCCTAGGGGTCCGACTCACCGCAAACTTAACTGCAGGACACTTACTAATCCAACTCACCTCCACCGCTACAATTGCCCTACTACAAATCTTCCCAGCTATATCCATCGTAACCTTCACCATCCTACTCTTACTTACCATTCTAGAATTAGCAGTGGCAATAATCCAAGCCTACGTATTCGTTCTACTTATTAGCTTATACTTACAAGAAAACATCTAATGGCACACCAAGCACACTCATACCACATAGTAGATCCAAGCCCATGACCCATCTTTGGAGCTATTGCAGCCCTCCTTACGACCTCTGGCCTAATCATATGATTTCATTTTAACTCCACCCACTTACTTTCAGTAGGCCTAGTATCCCTAATCCTCATTATAATCCAATGATGACGAGACATTGTCCGAGAAGGAACATTCCAAGGCCATCACACCCCGACCGTCCAAAAGGGCTTACGATACGGAATAGTCCTATTCATTACATCAGAAGCTTTCTTCTTCCTAGGATTTTTCTGAGCATTCTTCCACTCAAGCCTAGCACCTACACCTGAGCTCGGAGGCTTATGACCCCCTACTGGAATTACTCCATTAAACCCTATAGAAGTTCCACTACTCAACACCGCCGTCCTCCTAGCATCCGGAGTCACCGTAACCTGAGCCCATCACAGCATTACCGAATGCAACCGAAAACAGGCTATTCAAGCTATACTATTAACCATCCTCCTTGGATTTTATTTTACCCTACTACAAACCATAGAGTACCACGAAGCTCCATTCTCTATTGCTGATGGAGTTTACGGCTCCACATTCTTTGTAGCAACTGGATTCCACGGATTACACGTAATTATTGGATCCACCTTCCTAACCGTATGTCTTCTCCGCCTTGTCAAATTTCATTTTACATCTAATCATCATTTCGGCTTTGAAGCAGCTGCTTGATACTGACACTTCGTTGATGTAATCTGATTATTCCTCTACATCACCATCTACTGATGAGGATCTTACTCTTCTAGTATAATTATTACAATTGACTTCCAATCTTTAAAATCTGGTTACATCCCAGAGAAGAGTAATAAACATAATTACATTTATACTCCTAGTAACCCTAATCCTCAGCACTCTCCTAACTACTATCAACTTATGACTAGCCCAAATAAGCCCAGACACCGAAAAACTCTCTCCATACGAATGTGGCTTTGATCCCCTAGGATCAGCTCGACTGCCATTCTCGATCCGATTCTTCCTCAGTAGCAATCTTATTCTTACTATTTGACCTAGAAATCGCCCTACTACTCCCCTCTCCCATGAGCAATCCAACTCCCCAATCCACTACTCACAATACTATGAACCTCCCTAATTCTACTTCTACTGACCCTCGGATTAGTCTACGAGTGGGTCCAAGGAGGACTTGAATGAGCTGAATAATAGAAAGTTAGTCTAATACAAGACAGCCGACTTCGACTCGGCAAATTACAGCAACTACTGTAACTTTCTCATGTTAGTACACCCCAGCTTCTATTCTGCCTTCATCCTCAGCTGTCTAGGACTAGCCTTTCATCGAACCCACTTCATCTCAGCCCTACTATGCCTAGAAAGCATGATACTCTCACTATACATCGCCCTCTCAATCTGACCAATCCATACCCAAACTCCATCATTCACACTCATCCCCGTACTAATACTAACCTTCTCTGCCTGTGAAGCTGGTACAGGACTCGCCATACTAGTAGCATCAACCCGAACCCACGGCTCAGACCATCTCCACAACCTAAATCTACTACAATGCTAAAAATTATAATCCCTACGATAATACTCATCCCAACAGCCCTACTATCCCCCAAAAACCTCACCTGAACTATTACCACAACCTACAGCTTACTAATCGCTTCCCTTAGCCTACAATGATTGCACCCAACATACTTCCCCTACAAATTTTTAAACCAATGATCAGGTATTGATCAAATCTCAGCCCCACTCCTAGTACTTTCCTGCTGACTTCTTCCACTCATACTTATTGCCAGCCAAAACCACCTTCACCCCGAACCAATGACACGAAAATATATCTTCATCACCACTCTTATTACTATCCAACCCTTTATTCTCCTAGCCTTTTCATCCACAGAACTATCCTTATTTTACATCTCTTTCGAAGCTACCCTAATTCCAACACTAATTTTAATCACACGATGAGGCAACCAACCAGAACGTCTTAGCGCTGGCATTTATCTTTTATTTTATACCCTAATCAGCTCCCTCTCCCCCTGCTAATCGCTCTTCTACACCTCCACATACAAACAGGCACACTTCACATACCTACCATAAAACTTCTACATCCCCTATCATCATCGTCATGGACTAACATTCTATCAAGCATAGCACTCTTAACAGCATTTATAGTTAAAGCCCCACTATATGGACTTCACCTATGACTGCCAAAAGCTCATGTAGAAGCTCCCATTGCAGGATCCATACTCCTCGCTGCCCTCCTCCTAAAATTAGGTGGTTATGGTATCATACGAATTACTGCAATTACAGGCCCACTAACTACCTACCTCTCCTACCCGTTCCTTACCCTCGCCCTATGAGGCGCACTAATAACCAGCTCCATCTGCCTACGCCAAACTGATCTAAAATCACTAATCGCATACTCATCTATTAGCCACATAGGCCTCACAATCGCTGCCTGCATAATCCAAACTGAATGATCCTTCTCAGGAGCCATAACCCTTATAATCGCCCATGGCCTCACCTCCTCCATATTATTCTGCCTGGCAAACACAAACTACGAACGTACACACAGTCGTATCCTGATCCTAACCCGAGGCTTACAATCTCTACTCCCCCTCATATGCACATGATGACTTCTAGCCAACCTAACAAACATAGCCCTCCCCCCAACAATCAATCTCATAGCCGAACTTACCATTATAATCAGCCTATTCAAATGATCCCCTTTTACAATCATTCTAACTGGCCTTGCAACCCTACTCACCGCCTCCTACAGCCTGACCATATTCCTCGCTACTCAACGAGGAGCACCTCCCTCTCACATCACCTCAATTCACTGCACAACCACACGAGAACACCTACTAATAACCCTTCACACCTTACCCATACTTCTCTTAATCACTAAACCAGAACTCATTTCAAATTATATATAATGCGAATATAGTTTCAACCCAAACATTAGACTGTGATTCTAAAAATAGAAGTTCAAACCTCCTTATTCGCCAAGGGGCGGTTTAACCAGCAAGAACTGCTAACTCCTGCATCTGAGACTAAACTCTCAGCCCCCTTACTTTTAAAGGATAATAGTAATCCACTGGTCTTAGGAGCCACTAATCTTGGTGCAACTCCAAGTAAAAGTAATAAAAACCTTATTACTCCTTAATACCATAACCCTACTAACACTAACAATCCTCTCTATGCCAATCATTTCCACCCTCATCTTCTCCAATCACAAAAATACCCCTTCAACTATTACTTCCTATGTAAAATCTGCTTTCCTCATCAGTCTCATTCCCATAATCACCTATATGCTCTCCGGAACCAATACAATTACCTCCTACTGACACTGAAATCTCACCACCAACTTCAAGATCCTCATAAGCTTTAAACTCGACCAATATTCCACAGTATTTTTTCCTATCGCCTTATTTGTAACCTGATCAATTATACAATTCGCAACCTGATACATAGCTTCAGACCCCTCTATCACTAAATTCTTCTTATACCTCCTCATATTCCTAATTGCTATACTCGTCCTAACAGTCGCCAACAACATATTCATACTTTTTATCGGCTGAGAAGGAGTAGGCATTATATCCTTTCTCCTAATTGGTTGATGACACGGACGAACTGACGCTAATACTGCCGCCCTCCAAGCAATCATCTACAACCGAATTGGAGATATTGGACTTATTATATGCATAGCCTGACTAGCCTCCTCTATTAACTCATGAGACATCCAACCCCAACACAACAATCAAATCCCCATCCTCCCACTCCTAGGATTAATTATTGCTGCTACCGGCAAATCCGCACAATTTGGTCTTCACCCATGACTCCCTGCTGCCATAGAAGGCCCCACACCAGTATCTGCCCTATTACACTCAAGCACTATAGTTGTAGCCGGCATCTTCCTACTTATTCGCACCCACCCCATGTTCTCCAACTCCCTAACAGCCCTAACCCTGTGCTTATGTTTAGGTGCTATCTCCACTATATTTGCAGCTATCTGCGCATTAACACAAAATGATATTAAAAAAATCATTGCTTTCTCTACATCTAGCCAACTCGGACTAATAATAGTAACCATCGGTCTTAACCTCCCTCAACTAGCATTCCTACACATCTCCACTCACGCCTTCTTCAAAGCCATACTATTCCTATGCTCAGGCTCAATTATCCACAACCTTGCCGGAGAACAAGACATCCGAAAAATAGGTGGATTACAAAAACTTCTCCCCATAACCTCTTCCTGCCTCACCATCGGCAACCTTGCCCTGATCGGCACCCCCTTCTTAGCCGGGTTCTACTCCAAAGACCTTATCATCGAGAGCCTCAACAATTCCTACCTAAACTCTTGAGCCCTACTACTTACATTACTCGCTACATCATTTACAGCTACATACAGTCTACGAATAACTCTTATAGTTCAAACCGGATATTGTCGAATCACCCCTACAGCCCCCATTAACGAAAACATACCTAATATCCTAAACCCCATGACCCGCCTCGCTTTAGGAAGCATTACTGCAGGTATTCTAATCTCATCCAACATACTTCCCACAAAAACACTTCCAATAACAATACCCACCATCATCAAAATTGCCGCTCTCCTAGTCACAATCCTAGGTATCCTCTTAGCCCTAGAACTAACAAACCTAACCCACAACCTTACTCTCCCTAACCAAAATACCCTAATGAACTTCTCTCTAACATTAGGTTACTTCAACCCACTTAGCCACCGAACAACCTCCACTAAACTCCTCAACTCTGGACAAAAAATTGCATCCCACCTAATTGACTTATCATGATGCAAAAAAATCGGACCAGAAGGACTTGCCGATATCCAACTCTTAGCCACAAAATCCTGCACCCCATTACACTCAGGATTAATTAAAACCTACCTAAGCTCCTTTGCCTTGTCAATCTTTATCTTACTTCTACTTAACTAATGGCCCCAAACATCCGAAAATCACACCCCCTACTTAAAATCATCAACAACTCCCTAATTGACCTACCATCCCCCTCAAACATTTCAACCTGATGGAACTTCGGATCCTTACTAGGAATCTGTCTCATTACACAAATCCTAACTGGATTACTACTAGCCACTCACTATACAGCCGACACCTCCCTAGCCTTTCACTCTGTAGCCCATATCTGCCGAGACATCCAATATGGCTGACTTATCCGTAATCTTCACGCAAACGGAGCCTCCTTCTTCTTTATCTGCATCTACTTACATATTGGACGAGGACTATACTATGGCTCATACCTCTACAAAGAGACATGAAATACTGGAGTTATCCTACTCTTTACACTTATAGCCACAGCTTTTGTAGGCTATGTTCTGCCATGAGGACAAATATCCTTCTGAGGAGCTACCGTTATCACTAATCTTCTTTCAGCCATTCCCTACATCGGCCAAACCCTTGTTGAATGAGCCTGAGGAGGATTTTCCGTAGACAACCCCACCCTAACGCGATTCTTCGCCCTTCACTTCCTCTTACCTTTCCTCATCGCAAGCCTCTCAATCATTCACCTAACTTTCCTCCACGAATCCGGCTCTAATAATCCCCTAGGAATCATCTCCCATTGCGACAAAATTCCATTTCACCCCTATTTTACCACAAAAGACATTCTAGGATTCATCTTACTATTTATCCCACTCTTAACCCTCACCTTCTTCTTCCCAAACCTTCTAGGAGACCCAGAAAACTTTACCCCAGCCAATCCACTAACCACACCTCCACATATTAAACCAGAATGATACTTCCTATTTGCATACGCAATTTTACGATCAATCCCCAATAAACTAGGAGGTGTACTGGCCCTAACCGCCTCCATTTTAATCCTCCTCCTCATTCCACTCCTCCACAAATCCAAACTACGCTCCATAACTTTTCGGCCCCTATCTCAAACACTATTCTGACTTCTATTTACCAATCTACTCATCCTAACATGAATCGGGAGCCAACCTGTAGAACATCCATTCATCATTATCGGACAAGTAGCTTCTTTCACCTACTTCCTCACACTACTCTTCCTATTCCCCACCATTGCAACCCTAGAAAACAAAATCCTCTATTAATACTCTAATAGTTTATTAAAACATTGGTCTTGTAAACCAAAAATTGAAGAATTGTTCTTCTTAGAGTATCTTTCCCCCCGCCTAATTACAGAATGGGGGGGGGGGGGAAGGGGG